>NC_068358.1:22917658-23220158 GCF_020536995.1 Dreissena polymorpha | reverse complement strand
GATAGTGAGAAGACATACTGTGGATGATGTTCATAATGTTAATAATTATAGACAGACTTACCGAGTAGAACAGACAATGCTGAGACCATGTATACCCACAACTAAAGGGATAAAATTAAACAGCCTTGGCTTCTTGCACATTTGTTTGCATAGATATCTCTTCATACAAGAAAGATTATACGACTTAAGCCTTCCTTTTCAGAAGAAGCTTCACTCCGTTTTTAGCCAAAATATTTTTTCGTGACTCTAAATTTTCAGACATACCTGGTACGGGATTTTGTCCAAAATTAATGATAAATTTTCGAACTGTTTATTGTACAACGCTATTTTACTTTACATTGCATTTTGTATCTTGATTTAAAAATTGACATGTATAATTGCCGTAAGACATAAGAAAAAGCTTTGAAAACACCACCCATTGGGTATTGGAATGTATTGACGTAAAAGGAAGTGTCAATACTGATTGATATATAGTAATGGCAAAGCTCTCCGCTTATTGGTCTTATGATCTATGATTCATGGTCTATGAAACATTGATTTAATTTTAAGCGGAAATGGTATTTTCCTAATTGACTTTATACACACAATATCCGGTTTCGAATCACGCGACTCATAAAGTGTAGCCAGTGTAAAAACAAACCACCAGACAATCTTAATTACACAAACAATACTCATTGTATTATGTTTAAATAAAGATTAAAGATGACTAACATATTTTAATCCTTGTTTTTAATAGAAGCAAAGTGTACAATACAAAGTGTATACATATATATACTGCAAAATAGAAGTATACAATCTATATACACATTGCAAAATGGTGCATAATTAAAAACAGAAAAGAAGTTATTTTTTACTCACACACTAGATTAAATGGAACTTGTTCACAGATTTAAGCATGTTTTAAAGTTTGTCATTTAATGCATTAAATTGAAATATGTGAATATCGGAACTAACGAGATCCGGTATAAATAACGAATAAAATTTAGAAAAGCGAAAAAAAGTAAAATAATTAACCGTACCAAGTCTCACACCACTGACCTTTGGAGCTTCAACCACTCAGACACACAGACATGTCTGTATAAGTGTGTATTTCGAAGTAAATGAGGTCCTCCCAGGCCTGCGGCTGCATTAAGTGAGTTCTCTAATTTCCTTACTAGCCTCACGAATGTGTTGTTTTCATTGGTATTACTATTATCAAATAGGCGAAACACAATCATTTGGTGACAGAGTGTCTAACATGAGTTGGTTACTAAAAGACTTTCAATTTTGGAGTATTTTTATTTTGTCGGGGAGGCCAAAGTACCCAAAGAAAAACTCACCTGCCCGGTATGGTGACCATCAGCCAAGCTAACATGCCTCTTGCTACGGAACTTGAACCCTGTTCGCCTTGGTGATTAGAGCGTGTGTTAACCCCTGTTCTAAGCGGACAGCCCGTAATGTCATAAGATTTTCTGTAGGTTATGCTTTATATAACAAATCCACGTATTGTCAAACAATAAACGATAACATCAGAACTCTCCAAATTATTGAATCGTTTAGCGTTTGTGTTGATTATTTTATCATTTTCTAAGGATGATTATTCGTAAACGTAAATGTTTGTACAGCATGAGTTAGTAATGTTATCTCGCTCATTGATGTACATTGTTCATTTAGTATTCGTTACAGTAGCAAGATGAGCTGCAGTTAATTGGTCAGTTACCACATTTTAACTAACTCTTTTGACATGTCAATTCTTTTCATCTCAATTCAACAATGAAAAATGCGCAAAATATCACTTTAAAATAACCAAAAATGCCCACTATGAAAAGATGATGTGTCGCATGTAACATTCGTCTCATCCGTGTTTCCTTATTTTAGACGCCAAGGTCTTAAAGATAAACATTGATCTGCTTGCGAAGTCTTGATGGTTACCTCATCACTGTCATGCCTTTTAACATAATTTTTAACAAATATGTGCACCAAGTGAATAATGTGTGTCATCTCTTGAGCCATGGTCAAGGTCATACTAAAGGTGACATAGCAATTGTGTGCATGGTTCAGCTTGTTTATAAATTACGCACAGCATTAACAATCGGCTCAACATGTGTCTGACAGGCATCTAGCATTAGAATTGTGCTAAATCGTTATGAATGTTATAGAAAGAAACTTGATTGAGCCAAATTGTTATAGCATGGTATGTTGAGATGATGGGCTACTTTTTCATGTTTTGTGCGAAGTTGTATTGATATGTTGAGAGCTATGTTTATATAGTTCACAGGACTTAAAAAAAGCTTGGATAGGCTATTAGCAGTAATCCTGATCAGTTTGTAGGAATCTGTATAATGTTTCTGCGTGCAGTATCATGATTTAGGTCAGATATTTCAGTACTATGAGTGTGTTTCAGAACGTGGATCGTGGTCGTTCCCCTTAGCGTGTGCCCCCGCCCACAGACCAGTACTCGAAACTGCTGGTGACTGTTATAAATATGTTGTGTGTGTATTTTTGGAAAAAAATATGAAAGTAACTTTATCTGTTTTCCTGTTTTTCTAGTCGTGTTATAGCTTTCAAACCTTTATGGAAACCTCACTATTTTCATGGATGCTCATTATTCCCTGAAATAGTGCACTTTTGATTTTCACTTAAATTTAAAAAATAAACTTACACTTGTATACTGATTTTTGCAGACGTGCTGTAATGACCAAACATGTTTTATAAGCAATCAATTACTAGTAGTTAGTTAGAAATTCAGATGTTATGATAACCCAGAGAGTTCAAATGATTCATAACCAGTTTCACTGGTTTGTGTTTCAGAAGCAATAATGTCCCAAAGTTGAAAACTGTTTCATAACATGAGTCTTTTCTATTGCGTTTCGGACGCTTTGATGACCCCGAAATTAAAACTGTTTCCCAAAAAGTCTACTGGTTCGAAGATTCATATCTTATGATACGGAATACCGTTATTGCGATCGTGGTTACACATTATAATCCAGAAGGTAAAAATGCGATAGTACGATTGCGACATTGCGATAGTATGATGGCGACAATGCGATAGTATGATTGCGACATTGCGATAGTATGATGGCGACAAAGCGATAGTACGATGGCGACAATGCGATAGTACGATGGCGAAAATGCGACAACGTGATAGTACGATGCCGACAATGCGACAGTCATATCGTACCGTCGTCATCGTATTATCGCATTGTCGCCATCGTACTACCGCACTGTCGCCATCGTTTTGTCGCACTGTCGTCATCGTATTGCAGCATTGTCGCCATCGTACTATCGCATGGTCGCATTGTCGCCATCGTACTATCGCACTTTCGCCATCGTATTGTCGCACTGTCGTCATCGTATTACTGAAGTTGTTCGCTATTGCATAATCTCAGTTTTCAAAATTATCTTATACCTTTTATATCGCAAGTTGGAAATGAACACAGCCGATTCAAATTTATAAGGAGTGTGTTTTAAAGCACAGGTCGAGATGTGTGTGCACTGTTTATCCTTATATTTTTGTTACAGAGATAACTTAGCCAAATAACAAAATTATGTCTCTTTTTTCGCAATTGGTTGCTGCACTGGCAACCATCTTTAGAATTTTGGTTGCCTTGCTAAAGAATAAAAAGCACTGAATCATGTACATGTTGTGTTATGTGTATCAGATACTTTATTTATTTTCTTTAAATCATTGAGCAACAATTTTGCCGACATGACAGACTTTTAATGCATCATGTCTTGTTGTGAGCCGGAATTGAATAATTTCCTAGGCCTAATTGATCCACAGTCGCAAATTTGTTTTCTATGTTAAATTGGATTGAGTTGTTCAAGCTTTGAAAAAGCTAGTTGCCTTGCTGTTCATTCCAACTGTAACCAACTTTTGAAATTGAGTTTCCTGGGCTTAAATCGACTGGCCCCAGGCTAACAGGCAAACATTAAACCTGTAAGTTATTCATGATGTAAGATCTGACAGTGTATTGAACTCATTCAATTTGCTTGTCTTAAGACATTAAAGGGACCTTTTCGCGTTTTGGTTAATTGACAAAATTAAACGATTTAATAAATTGGAGAGTTCTGTTGTTTTCATTAAATTTTTCATACTACGATGATTGCTTATATAAAGTATAAAATACATCTCTCACTGTATGATCACGGATGGCCGAGTGGTATAAACGATAGACTTTTATTCCAGGGTTAAGTTGTTCGAGCCTAGTTGAGGGTAACTTTTTTATTCTTGTTTTTTAACAAAGCTTTTAAAATCCAATGTTTACATTTATCAATATTAAGCCTTCAATGACAAACTGTGAAAAGGTCACTTTTAGAAGTTTACTAATAATGCTACAATCTAAAAATGTAGAACTCATTGATTTTTTATTTGATTTAAAAGTGATTTTGTTTATTTGCCTTGTCAGCGAGGTTACTCTTCAGTTATTATCACTTTTATGTTTTTTTTTCTTTTTTCAAATCATTAATAGAAAAGATGATTTAAGCTTCATTTTGGGAAAATAGGGCTTAATGCATATGCAGTAATTGTCATCCCAGTACCAGAGACTCACTTTAAACGAAAAACACCATGAAATCAGAAAGTGTCGTCCTTGGTTAGCTTGTGCGCATTGCACAGGCTAATCAGTGTGCACAGGCTAATCTGGGACACCACGTATTTGAAATGCATTAAGCCCCGTTTTCCCTGAAAGCAGCCAATATGTACACATTTCAATGAAAAACTGGCCAATGTCGTCACACAAGCTGTTAAACACTATTGATTACATACACACACACTCACTCTCTGCAGTGTACCAGTGGTGAAGTATAAACATGCAGATGCGGTGGTTATAGTTCGTAGCGTAGTTAAGAGAAGACCGACTTTCAACGCATATTCTGAAGAAACAGCTTTGAGTTTTCTTCGCTTAATATTTGATAGCCTGTGCCTTTTTGATTGAGGAAACTTTTCGTAAGGCAATGAAATTGGGAAAAAACAAACATGATTATCATGATTACAAATGACAGTAATCCAATTGTTATAAGTGCATGTTTAACTGCTTCCTAAAATTTGGATGATACTGTGCAAGGAATTAAACTGCTGAATAATAAACTCAATTAACCAATTGAGAGGTTTTTTTTAAGTTTGGCTTATTGTTTGGAAAATTTTGCACAGATTTTTTGGAAAAATGTTATTTATGCCATTGGGAAACAGCTTTATTTTTACTTTATGCAATTTGGAAACAGCCTGTAAGAGGCTGTACTTTTGAGCAAAACATCACTGATACGAAATATCTTGAATCTGTCTTAGTACTACCTGTACTAGTAAATAGTATAGGTTATGGTATTATACAATACTCGATGCCTTACTTTTGTTAGTTCAGGACTGTTTACCTTAGAAACTAGAAATGGCGCGGCAGAGGTCAACTTGTATCCCCACGCCGCATGTTTGGGGCGCCAGGGGTTGGTAATGGGGCCATGCATAGTTGATATTTACCGTATTGTCATAAGAAAGGTTCAGTATCAATTTGAAGTAAATCGGTGTAGAAATGAAGAAGTTAATGTCAAATAACCTAAAAAAATGAAAGAAAGTCTCAGACCCGGCCCCACTCCAACCCCCATAACTTTTGACCGAGGGGTCAGATCAAAATTCCAAATAGTGCAGGGTCGCAAATATGCTCATAGCTACCATGTTTGTAAGTTTCAAGGTTCTTGTGCTTATAGCGTAGGAGGAAATAGTGGCCAGGACGGACGGAAGACGGATATCAATAAATATCCCCACTTTTTCTCCAAAAAAACGTGGTGATAATGAGAAGTTTAAGTTTTTATAATGTAAAAAAAACAACATAACTTCGTATTAAAGAACAATAAGAAATGGGTAGTAAAAGTTTTGTATTTTAGTATAAAAACGTAAATCGAATCCCAGTAAATTTGTCCAGGTCCATACAGTTTCTTTACTTTCGCACTTATGTTAACTTCATGTTTTTGGTGCATAATGTACACCTTGGACTTAACTATCAACAGTTTGAACTAGTAGATGGAAGGCGTGTAGAATTTATAGTATACTCGACAATGTGTTTTTCCAGTTCAACAACGGCGACACTCAGTTGCATGTTAATGTTTGATATTTTAACTTAATCAGTACCAACAAGTGTATTGCAGATTTTTAACAAACGTACGAATACCGGCGACATTTCACATCTTGAGTGGATGCGGCTGAGATGAATAAATTACTAAAATCATCTTTGATTCGATGACTCATTGCAACCGGAGGAAAATTATATTTCCATTTTTGTCTTTGGCCGACACGACTAGACAAACGAGCACCGCCCCCTTTTTACCATACACCAATCTAATAACGCTAAACGTTATAACAGTCTACGTCGTAAAATACGTAGGCTTAATTAAACTAAATCATTACATGAACACGTGCGCAGCAAAATTGTTGCTGCGAGCGCAAAATATAAATACAAATATTTTCATTTCGTTTAAAGATTCTTAGGTGCGGCAAATCCGACGAAAATTTAATCAATTTGTTGTGGCCTATGGGCAAATTGTGTTACTCTATCAATGATAATCATTTTCCCAATGTCAGTTCGAGTTTTGTTTTTGTCCAAGTATTTGGTTTTGTTAATGTCTTTTTAGCTTTAAATTGTATTGACAATTATTTGTGTATGCTTCAACACTTTTAAACAAAGAGTAACCATAGCCCTTATTTCAGATTTCAATGTAAAATGAATTGTTTATTTTTGTTAGTAGATATTGTTCGTTTTAATGATTTCATGATTTGGCAAAAACATTAATTTACTGATGATCATGTTAATATTCATTCCTCGCTTCGACAATTCCTCGTTGTTTCTGTGTATAGAAAAAATACACAGTTTAAGTATAGGTTTTATTAAAACCGTAATCTAATGAATAAATGTGTGGTATTTGAAAGTTATCAGTTCTTTTTAAAGGAAATACAATTACATGATAACATTTATTTCACATAAAACGAAGAAAAAATGTGCATAAATGCATTTAAATATGTTATTGTTTGAAAGCGCTTGGTTTGAATAAAATATACTTTAAAGAGGCTTTCTTTGACCTGAACTTTACTCACTTGATGTACTGCAGTTGAGTAACGTGGTCACTACGTCTACAGAAACTGCATGATTAATAATAATAACTATCACATACTTAAAATTTTAATTATTTTAATTTCTTTTTTTTTCGTCAGTTAGATGAACATGAAATAAAATCCCTGAGATAAGTTTTTTTTAATGTTTAAAGACCGGTTCTTTACTGGATACAACTTGATGACGGTTGAATAAATGGATGTTCATAGCTACCATTTCTACCTTATTTATATATACCATAGTAAATTGTATATAGCATACACAACTTTTATGATTTCTTTATGATTTGCTGTCTGTGTTTTTAAATTGATTTTTTTTCTTTAATACTTACAAACCGTCCATTATATGTGATATCTGTTTTTGTATATTGTATGCCAAGGGGCGTAGGTAATGGGGAGGCAGGGGAGGCGGCCGCCTCCCCAATATTTCGGCTAGTCGTCGTTATATAAACAAAACGTAAAGTAAAATCCCCCGAAATCGCCGCTCCTAAACCAGTATTTTTGTAATCACGCGCCGTCAGTGCGAAAGCCATGTGTCCCATCTCCGTCTGTTCCGAGGTTGCCAATAGTGATGTGTCAATATCTCTTGTTAGGTGTCATAAACCAGGGGGCCGGGTAAATGTCATTGCGTTATTGATTTATTGTTCTTTTCCGTGAGTGCACTGTCGGTGTTTTGATTAAGGACAGGCTATTCTTTTAATTTTAATTGATCGCTTTAATTCAAAGGTATATAACTTCCACTAAAACAATTTTGAGTAAGTATACGCGTGAAAAACATTAATTTGATTGAAAATATTTTGGTATTGTATTGGTTGTTGTGTGAACAGAACAATCCTTTATTTCTTATTTATTTCAGTCTTCCCATTTCAGATGTTAAACATATCCAGTAATAAAATATTAGTGTTGTGAATGTAATATTAATGTTATTATTTCTCATATCACTCGTTAAACTCCTTCATTAAAATACATAAACGTTTACTTTTTTGTATGTTTAAATTAGCACGATTTAAAAAAAAACTGTTGAGATTTCTGGGGTGTCGTCTGAGGCATTGGACAAACTGATTTCATAACAAACAGAGAGTGAGACAAAACTCATGCATTTATATCAACATGAAAAATCACCAAAACGCACCATATTAATTGTAATTGTAAAAATTTTCGGAACCACTGGAGAGGACAAACCTCTCAAGCAAACCCTTTATGTTCCCAGTACAGAAACTGGACCGCCTCCCCAATGTTTGGAGGTTATCTACGCCCCTGTATAATGCTTAGTTTGTAATGTATACTAATATATATGTAGCTCACGTGTGCAAATGAGAAAATGTTTATTATTTAATTTCTACGATTTAATCTCAAATACTGCTAGTTTAGTGAGTGGTCTGTATCTACTGTATGTGTATGTTTTGTTTTTGTTTGTCGTTATTTGTGGCAAGAGTTTCTGGAATAAGTAAGTATAGATATTTGTATGTCAATTTATCAATTTAAAAACATGTTTTTTACAGAATGTAGTGCTATGTAGCGAGTATAATGGTTGTAATGTCTAATGTGTTTGTGTATTTAACACCACCTGAATGTCAATAAAAGAATACATACATCAATAATCCTGAAGTTGTACTGGTTTCTTCTTCAGGAGCTTTATTTGACATGTTCTATAATTTCAGTTGATATGTTTCATAGAAATGATATAAGTGAATGTTTTTAAATATACAATTTTCAACAATGAAAAAAAAAACACTATTGAATTACAATTGTGTTTTGTTCAAAATGAACATTCCACTTTTTCAATGGCTAACTAAGCATGTCATATATGGACTACCTAATTAAACTTGTGTTACTATTTATTGATTCTATATTATATGTTAGTATTAAAATTGACTACTTTAAATATTTCTTGCCAATGTATCCCCATTTCAACAGCCTAAAAGCATTCGCATATACTGTAGAAAATAGAATGGTAATGCATCAAAATTGGGTTTTTACATGGTTTTCCGAATCGAGATCCTCATTAAAGAAGAAAGGTTGCTTTAATAAGAGTTATAAAAAATATCTGTATGCACTTTTGTCTGCAATGTATTATTAATTTTGTTTTTTATAAGTAATATTGAAAAAAAAACACACATCCTTTGGCAATGTGAAATGTATAATTGACCAAGGCTTTTAATTCAGCATTTAAGCAGCTTTATTGCTCGTTTTGTCTTAAAGATTTCACAGTTTCATGTTCATTATTTGTGGAAACTTCTCAAGGGACACAACTTTGACCTGCATTTTAAGCAGAATTAAGTCCTTTCTGTACGTAAACAAATCAGTTTTAAGTTGCTTGCTATATGTATGCAAGTGTTTTCTTTTAAAAAGTTCTGGTTCGAGATTACAGTACTTTACCTCTGTAATTTACTACTTATATTCAATGGGAACTTCATGTCAGTTTTCTGGGTCATTATGTTTAGTTTCTGACCTAAACTGTTAATTATACAATCAATACCGAAGAATTGTTAGACAGCTCTAGTTTTGTCCACAGGCAAAGTTTAACTTAAAACAATTTTGATACCAAATAGTATAATTTATTGACAAGTATGTAAGTATTTCTTAAGAAATAATACCACTTCCACTCTATTTGGTCCGAGACATGTGCACTGACGAAACCACAGATAAATCAGAAAAATCAAACTAGTCACAGACTGCAAAATCTGTGTGCTTAAACTGAAAGCAAAAGTGAGCAAAACAAAAATTCAAAGTGAAAATGCAAGTCAATAAGTTAAAGATTGATTTTTGCCTGCAAATCTTTAAAAAAATTATTTTGGATAGACGTTACAGCACTAGTAGAAACGTATATAAGCCTTGTTCTTTAAGAACTGGCCTAAATTCATGTGCGTAAAGTATTGTCCCAGATTAGCCGGTGCAGTCTGCACATGCTTATCAGGGACGACTAAACAGGATTTTTGTTTAGAAGAGACTTCCTTTAGATGAAAAACTCCATAAAAATGGAACACATAGGCTAATGATGCTTTACGCCCATTTAATAAGCCCAGTTTTCATAGAAAAAAAACTCTTAAGATAAATAAAGAACTGCAGTAGAAACTAATGTACTAAACACTTGAGCACCTTGGTCTTCCAGGAGTTGGCCAATACGACTGTGCAATCAATATTGGTCTATACCCTCTCTCCATTGCATCGAAGAACACAGAGGGATACATACCTACGTGCCATACGGCACTGTTTAAGCTTTGATTGGCCGGGGAGCTAGTGCATGTGTTGTACCTAGCTTCACTTTCAAAATCGTTATTATTATCCGAACAAGCTCTTGAAAGATTGCCGTCACTTTTTTTCATTCAGAATGACGGCACTTATGTTCTGCAATGAAGATAGACATGAGTCACGATGACTGATGTCACTGCGACCAATCGGCATGGTCACCTTTCTATCGAAGTCGCTAACGATGATCATTGGGTAGTTACCAATATGTGTAAGCAGCTCTGGGGCCATGTTTTTCAACACTTCTTGGGTCCTTTGCAGGGCCAGCATGCTCTTGTACTGCGCAGACTGAAACCGTTCACGCTTGACAATATCTGAGTACTGATACTTGAGGTTGACCTCCTCGTCATCATTCCTCGCGTACTTGATTAGCAGGAGGACAATGCTGCAGGCGCAGAAGAGGATAACAACCACTATGTAGAGGAACGCCTGTATGTCCACCTTCTCATGTTGCCAGGGTGATGAGCTGTTGCTGTAATATCAACAGTTGCTATTACAATCCTCGCTGACGTTGACAAACACTGGAATTGGGGGTGTAGGATATACCAAAATCTTTGTAAATTTGGACGTTTGTAGGCGCATCCTAAAAAAAGTGATATAAACCTTGTGAATTATTAATGCATGTCATGGTGTGTTCATTCATTTAAAGCATGCATTAAGGTTTTCATTACCACAACTGTGAAAATGAGCAAAATTTAAGCATATGCTTATTATATAAATTTAATGTATTCAAACATTTGTTATAAGTAATGAAAATAATTGATTAAAAAAGGAATCTTTATCAATGCGATTTTTTTTATTTTGCAAGCATAAGTTCAATAGCTGAACAAAGAAAATAATTGACAAAATTATATTTATAGATAATACAACTAATTCAGTATCCGTGTTTAAATGAACTTGCAACATAAGTAAATAAGAATATAAAATAAAACACATATATAATTTTAAAAATTTAAGATCAAGTTATTGCTATTGTAAGAATAACTGCTACTATATACATTTAAAATTACCTTATGCTGCTCTCAATCCATGTATTTATGGTCTGATTATGTTCCCAGATTCTTTTATAACTATATTTCTTCAGTACAGCATGCTACTTGTCTCAAAAACACATTACGCACACATTATTTTGTGGCATCTAAGACTACATAATATTTGAAAATCATAAAAGAACAGGAGTGGAAATAGCAAAGAAAATGGAAGAACGGTGTTGACACTGAATAAAAGTACGTTCAATATTTTACATACTTTTTGATGATTTTCACATTTTTCGCGCTCTTTTCGTTGCTTAAATATGACGTAAAAGGTTGAAAGAATGTTTAGTTTTCGGAAAAAGTTGTATCCCCGTATCATTCCCGTGCGGTAGATGAAATTTTCTTCGTAACGGTATCGACTTGAAAAATTACGGACAGAGCCATAACTGACCATTTATAAATATTCTGCATATAAAGCTACTAAATGTAACTGTTATTAAGTTAAGTTTAAATATATTTAGCTCCATATTGTTGGTTTTTTTTATTTTCGTTTGACATTCTTTTATAAAACAATCAAGAAAATTACCCTTTAAGAATTCGGACAACACACCGTTACTAAAATACATGGGGGTTATTTGCTTCGACAAAGCATACAACTGCTTTAAGCGTTTAATCTGCTAAGAACTCTTATCTAATATTGTTTACATATTATTTAAAATTGTAATGATGAAACTTATCTCTGTTAATGTCTACCATTTAGATAATTGTTGAATATGGACAGTAAATGGAACCTAATCAAATATTCACCCACATGCTTGATCTCATTTAAAATGTATACACTCATTATAGTCCCTTGCCTCCAAGCGGCAAAACGTCCTGTACGTCATTTTGAGAAAATGTATAGATTCCTTAACAATAATTAGTGTTTAATTGCAAGTGAATGATCAATAAAAAGTTTTTATAATGCAAATGCTGGCTGCTTTAAGTATTTAAGTCAATTTAAAGCTGCATACATGGAGTTGTTGTTATTGTTTTTTTTTCTTGCAGAGTATCAGAGTAAGAATTTGAGGCAAAAAAAGAGCTTTATTTTGTGTTACGCTGATTATAAGTTTATCTTTAGATAGGTTGGGAGTGTATAATTTTATTTTATCTTTTTCTTACAATCTAAGACAGCCTTTCGAATCTAGAACAATATCCAATAGCAAATGACAGGTTATTGACGTGATTGAAAATTAATTTTAAGTTTTTACTCCGTATTAAATTAAGTCAATAAAGTAAAGTTATATCATATGGATATAGTGATCAAGGGAGCTTTATAATTAGGAGGGAGGCAATCAGGTTATTTGAACAGAACTAATGAAGGGGTCAGTACCAATTGCAACATCAAGGGAATTTAGAAATTAAACATACCGGTAATTTGTAATGAATGAAGGAAGAAAGTTTGGAAAGAATTAACTAAAATAGAAGAGAAAATGAAGGAAGAGGGGAAAATCAATTATGACATCTTGTAAGTATATACAGAAGAAAATTGCATTTTGAAGGAGGGATGGTAGTTTATGTATTTTGGAGGAAGGAAGACAATACCCTATAAAGGAGGAAAGGAATTAGTTGTATTTGGAAGGAGGGCATTGAATTTGGAAAAAGGAGAGGAATTGCAGTTTAAAAGAGAAAAAAGAATTATATGTGAAAGAAGAAATAACATTTGGAAGTATGGAAGAAAGGACTTATAAATAAAGGGGGAGAAGCGAAAACAATTACATTTTGAAGGAGGATAACATAAATTTTAATTTGTAGGAGAAATGAATCATTCATTCTGTAGAATCAAATGAAGAAATGTGTAAGAAATAAATGAATTTTGGACTTATAACACTGAGTTAAGAGTACAACAACCCCATTTACCTTTTCCCTAACAAATTCAAAGACGCAATACTCATGGCGGTGAATAACCTTAATCTTACTTATGTTGCCTCCCTTATTTCTAAATATTTCCTTGACCCATTAACTTGCTAAGCGCACAAGCAGAAGCATTTTATGTCCACACGGTTAATATTCGTAAATGTCTTAAAGATCAATATCGTCAATATAAAATCCTCTTTTGGTATAATGTCCCTGATGAGATGGTCAATGCCGCTTGAATCCTGCCCGAAGATTATAAGGTCTAAAAGTTTGAAGGTACACTTGGCAGTCCACAACTGTTGCACGTCGTTATTGTAGAGCAGTTGGTGCATGAATTTGTGACATGCAGTATAATACATATGCTGGATAGGTCCTTAGCATGACAAATCAAGGGGATGCAAACAATTGTGAATATCACATAAATTATATCATGTATTCGTTTTAACATAGGTAACTTATCAACATACCAGAAAATCATGCATCCCATATAGGTTGCAAATTAAACATCAGGATGGATTGAGAATCACAAATTAGGAGAACTTGAAGCAGAAATAATTCCCTTTAATCCCTTCTGTTAGCATCTTTATGACCAGAAACTGTGTTTGCTTTCATGTTTGGAAAAGGGGACTTAAAGTGGCATGTTGATGGTTTTTATGGTATTATTATATTTTTTAAAAAGAGTATCTTTTAACATTTTCTCCATGTAAACTTGGTAACCTACAAAAAAAACTTTTTCCCTCCAATTTACCTACAATTTATCCACTAATAGGTCCAAATATTTGGGACAATATTCCAAAAGAATCTAGTTCTGGCTACCATAACTTTAATGTCGCTTTTTATGATTTTTGACTGGTACATCTTTAAAGTTAAGGACCAACCCCATTAGGAAAGTCAACCAGAAATTCTCAAACAATTGACAGTTAACAAAGACCGGTCCAAAACAGCTTTTAAATGCAGCTATTGGCCCTTATCAACAACTTGATCAGAAAGATTGACATTTTTCACATTTAACTGATATACTGGTCATGTACGTAATTCCGGCCTGTACGTAAAAAATCGGCCACCTATGTAAAACCATTTTCTTGATCTTAACGCACATATTTTGTTTTTATTTAGAAAAATCAACATGAAAACCATGCCTACTCTCAATATCTTTCAAATGTAAGAACCACATCACTGTAAACTTTTGTGTTAAATGTCACAAATCTAGCAGGAAATATTTGGCTCGTGGGCAAAGTGATGTCATAATTAGTTGCAACAATTATATCCATATAAGAAACAAATATATTTGATAAAATTATTTTTATTTTATCTAATAAACTTTAATTAAAGTTTTACCAATTAATTGTACAAAAAATTATATTCAAAACATAAAAATCAGAACCTAATTTTTTTTTTATATATGAATTACCTCCCTTGATAAGAATATTACTACATTACATGTTTTAATATTATATATAAGCGTTTACTAATAATCAACACTGAAGTCAACTTTTTAAACAAAATGTGTTTACTTTTTTAGCTATGTTTGGAAAAAATTTGATTAAACCCATTAAAAACAAATATTTTTTTATGATTTAGCAGTTTCCCATTGTTTATATATATTAAAATAGGTAGGGGGAGTAACTGGTATAATAATTTCGCATTTATTTTAAATTTCAAGTCAAAAATTTTAATAGTATAAACAGTGATTAATACTCTGAAATTGAGGATATTTGTCTAAAGATATTGCTTTGTAATTTTATCTGCAGATCAAACTGAAAAGTGGCCGATTATTTAGGTACATTTAACCTACGAAAATGGATAGTTTACATGTCATCATTTTCTGTTCATTAAGTAACATTCACCGATCTAATTCTATTTAAATTTTCATGCTAGGTGAGTTTTGAACCCAGGATTATATATGTGAAGTTTAGTTTCAACCAGTTGCCTAACACTAAAGATTTTTCTTAAATAGTCCCAAAAGTGGCCGGAATTACGTACATGACCAGTATTCTTTCAAAAAATACTATCTTAAACATTTAAAATTTATCTTTTCTGCTCTAACATATCGAGAAAAACAGCGATGCGACAGACATTTTTGAAATGTGAATCTCCCAAGATTTCACGGTCATATGACATTTCTATTTTTAGTAACATACCATGTGCTCAAGTGTTTTCAAATTCAGAATGACATTTCCCGGTATTTTAAATTATTCTTGCTTGTTTTGTAAACAAATTGTATTGTAAATACAAACTCAAAGTAAAAATTATTTAAAATTACCTGATTCACTTTGAAATCAGTCTTTTAATCCACCAGGCGTAAGTTGTTTATCACAAATAATAGAGTTCAGAAAAGAAAGTAATGTTTACAATTTCAGCAAAAAACGTCAAGGTCAATCTGAAAGTATCCAAATGAAAACTCGTCACATGACAAAGCGACAATGGGGTCAGAATTGTGAATTTCAGGCTGAAATTATTATTTTATTATGAGTTATTTTCATCAATTGTAAGATGCATTTAAAACATTTTAACCTTAAAATATGCCCCAATGCAGTAATTTATATTCATTCACCAATATCTGTAGAAATGTATCCAAGAAAATGAACTGTCTTTGATTTATAGCGTGACATGAATATGTTACGACTCTGGTTGACTTTCGATATGGGGTTCGCTTCAGCGTACAGCTCTGTCAATACTAAATAAACTGTACGCTGAAGTTTCTTTAGCTAAAAAGAATCATGACCATAAATATGCCAATGTTAATATGATAACAATGAGTTAGTATAGTATGAATTTTAAATCTACATTTATTTATTTTTTTAAATTAATAAGTTTATTTTTATATTTATGCATCACAAAATGAATATTTATTTACTGGTAGGTGAATACATTAATTCATTACCTGCCTTTAACAATAAGACATCGTTTAAAAATAAAATAGTAAATAAAACTGTATAGCACCATAAGGCATATGGCTGCTGACAACAAAAGATAATCAAAGCGCTGAAGGCACTTGAGTTGTTCGCTATTGAATAATTTAAGATGCAACTCATTTTTCAAAGTTAATCGTAAGTTTTATAAAAAGTGTGTCTTAGCGCAGGGGTCAAGATGTGTGTGCACTTTTTATCATCCTATTTATTTTATAGAGATATTATTTAGACAAAATAACATCAACATGGCCCTTTTTTGACGTTCAGAAGGCATAGAAAGTATGATGAAAATGGTAATGAGAACTGAATATAAAGACAATTTGCAATCACCATCATATTAAATGAATATTGTTGGAATATTGAATACCTATCTTACTAAGAATATAATTTCATTATGGAAATTCCCTGTACAAAACTTTTGATTTTTGACATCATATACAAATTCTAAATATACAATAAGATAATTGATGAAAATAAATAAAACATAAATCTGCTAGCAATACTTTTTACTCACGAATTGGGTAGTCATAAAGACAGCCCTGTTGACCCGTACTTTGTTGTTTCTGCATTACTTGTTACCCTAGCAGTTCACACCGTGTCAACAGCTCTGACCTAAACATGGGTAAAGAGCACCAATACGCTTTTTCAGCGTAGCTGTTTTACCCAGCTCTTCACCTAAAATGACTTTTACATAAATGATAGAGGGATGAATTTAACAAAATTTATAAAACACAAAATTAATACTGGGAATTTCAGACAGGGAAAAGTGCATACTTTTTATGTCCCCCATATAGTGGGGGACATATTGTTTTTGCCCTGTCTGTTGGTCTGTTTGTTTACCCCAACTTAAACATTTTGCCATAACTTTTGCAATATTGAAGATAGCAACTTCATATTTGGCATGCATGTGTATCTCATGAAGCTGCACATATTGAGTGGTGAAAGGTCAAGGTCATCCTTCAAGGTCAAAGGTCAAAAAAATTGGCCCAACTTAAACATTTTGCCATAACTTGTGCAATATTGAAGATAGCAACTTCATATTTGGCATGCATGTGTATCTCATGGAGCTGCACATTTTGAGTGGTGAAAGGTCAAGGTCATCCTTCAAGGTCAAAGGTGAAAAAAAAATCAAAGCGGCGTAGAAGGGGACATAGTGTTTCTGACAAACACATTTCTTGTTGTAATTTAAAATGGAGCCAAATTTTGGTTCCAAATTTGACACACAAAACCCCCCCAATCCCTTACTTATTCTTATTTCTGCAAACAGTTAAACATACATGAAGACACAGTTACAAAATGGATATTTTTTTCAACATTAACATCCATTGTCACATATATTAAACAAAAGCATCATATTTGTCTCTTAATAGCCAGTGTTTCCATGGTGATGATTGATTGGGTGATATATAGTAAATCTATCTAATTCTCCAGGGTCAGTTATGTAGGCTGCATTTTCTTTAGATCACCATGATTTACATGGGATGATTTACATGGGATGTAGCATTTATTACTGCTTCATAGATATTGGAACAGAACTGTTGTTTATGATGTCTTGATACAATTGTTGAATTTCTTTTGATAAGCTTGGTGCCATTTGCATGTCAGTCCATATTGGTATGATTGTTTCCTTCCAGAATGCACATTTCCAGCATATGTTTGTGAAAAATCGCGTGCTCGATATCCATGAGTATATTTTTTAGCTCACCTGATGGCTCAGGTGAGCTTTTATGACCGGTCTTTGTCCGTCGTATGTCCGTCTGTCCGTAAACATTTGCTCGTAAACACTCTAGAGGCCACATTTGTTGTCCCATCTTCATGAAACTTGGTCAGAAGCTTTGTGGCAATTAAATCTCCGCCGAGTTTGAAACTGGGTTATGCCGGGTCAAAAACTAGGTCACTAAGTCAAAAAAAAGAAAAACCTTGTAAACACTGTAGAAGTCACATTTCATGCCGAATCTTCATGTAACTTTGTCAAAATGTTTGTCTTAACGATATCTTGGTTGAGTGTAAAAGTGGTTCTGATCCGTTGAAAAACATGGCCGCCAGTGGGCGGGGCAGTTTTCCTTATTTGGCTATTGAGAAACCTTGTAAACACTCTAGAAGTCACAATTTTTGCCCAATCATCATGAAAGTTGGTCAAAACATTGGTTCAATTGATGTCTCGGACGAGTTCAAAAATGATCGAGATCGGTGAAAAAACATGGCCGCCAGTGGGCGGGGCATTTTTCTCAATATGTATAGTAGCAGTTTTCCCTATTTGGCTATAGAGAAACCTTGTAAACACTCTAGAAGTCACAATTTTTGGCCAATCATCATGAAAGTTGGTCAAAACATTGGTTTTATTGATATCTCGGACAAGTGTGAAAATGGTCGGGATCGGTGAAAAAACATGGCCGCCAGTGGGCGGGGCATTTTTCTCTATATGTATATAGTTAAAACAAGTGAACACAGTAGAAGTCACATTTTTGGCCCAATTTTCATGAAATTTGCTCAGAACATTTGTTTCCTTGATACAAG
This sequence comes from Dreissena polymorpha, assembly GCF_020536995.1. NCBI lineage: Eukaryota > Metazoa > Mollusca > Bivalvia > Myida > Dreissenidae > Dreissena > Dreissena polymorpha. The sequence goes on along the minus strand of NC_068358.1, from coordinate 23,201,535 downwards.
AGTTGAGTTCAAAAATGGTTCCAGTCAGTTGAAAAACATGGCTGCTGGGAATGGGGCAGTTTTCTCATTATGCCCCCCCCCCCATTTCGAAGAAGAGGGGGTATATTGTTTTGCTCATGTCGGTCTGTTCGTCCACCAGATGGTTTCCGGATGATATCTCAAGAGCGCTTATGCCAAGGATCATGAAACTTCATAGGTACATTGATCATGACTCGCAGATGACTCCTATTGATTTTTAGGTCACTAGGTCAAAGGTCAAGGTCACAGTGACCCAAAGCAGTAAAATGGTTTCCGGATGATAACTCAAGAACGCTTATGCCTAGGATCATGAAACTTCATAGATACATTGATCATGACTCGCAGATGACCCCTATTGATTTTCGGGTCACTAGGTCAAAGGTCAAGGTCACGGTGATTCAAAGCAGTAAAATGGTTTCCGGATGATAACTTAAGAACGCTTATGCCTAGGATCATGAAACTTCATAGATACATTGATCATGACTCGCAGATAACCCCTATTGATTTTCAGGTCACTTGGTCAAAGGTCAAGGTCACCATGACCTGAAATAGTAAAATGGTTTCCGGATGATAACTCAAGAACACTTAGGCCTAGGATCATAAAACTTCATAGGTACATTGATCATGACTCGTAGATGACCCCTATTGATTTTCAGGTCACTAGGTCAAAGGTCAAGGTCACGGTGACCCGAAATAGTAAAATGGTTTCCAGATGTTAACTCAAGAACGCTTATGCCTAGGATCATGAAACTTCATAGGTACAATGATCATGACTTGCAGATGACCCCTATTGATTTTCAGGTCACTAGGTCAAAGGTCAAGGTCACGGTGACCTGAAATAGTAAAATGGTTTCTGGATGATTGCTCAAGAACGCTTTTGCCTAGGTTCATGAAACTTCATAGGTATATTGATCATGACTCGCAGATGACCCCTATTGATTTTCAGGTCACTAGGTCAAAGGTCAAGGTCACAGTGCCAAAAAACGTATTCACACAATGGCTGTCTAGGTTACAGTGACTCAACTTAGAAAAATGGTTTCCGGATGATAACTTAAGAATGCTTACGCCTAGGATCATGAAACTTCATAGGTACATTGATCATGACTCGCAGATGAAATAATGATAAAACTTGACCAGGATGTTTGTCTGGACAATATCTAGGTCAAGTTTGACATTTGGTAAAGATTAAATGAACCGACTCCTCTCAGGTGAGCGAACTAGGGCCATTTTGGCCCTCTTGTTTAAAGAGCAAAGCGATATCGATTTACCGACACTTTTCAAGTATATGTGATAACAGATTTTCGTTTTTTAGTCATATTAGTGCAATGAAAGTGCTGTTATATATAATTGCAGTTACTATAGGATTTCACAGACCTGACAGTATGTAATAATGTTTAAGGAAAAGCAATATAAACATTAAAAGTAGAATGAATAAAAATTGTATTTGTTGATTGGTCCCCCCCCCCTCTGTTTCTAAAAAATCCACCCTATTTTTCAGAGTGAAGGGGAAATTTCTCCCCTGCTTGTGGATTTCCAGAATAGACACAGTTGTATATGTACACAAAAAGGACATAAAAACAACAGAATATGACTTCTTTTCCATTCATCACGCAGTTGTTACATAAATGACACAATATAAACCATGGAAATAAAAGCTCATCCCTAGCTTAAGGTCAAGGTTACAGTGGTCAATGGTAAATGTTTTTATTAAAAGAGTTTGTCCAGCCTGTTACTTCATCCTTAATGTTAAAATTACTTATCTTCTCTCAATCACATTTTAAATGAATAAAACATTTCCCTCACTCAAAGGCCAAGTTCACAGTTAGAGGTGAAAGATGAATTTCAGACCAAGTACAGCTGCTTTACAATAACTACACTGTGTGCAAACCTTTCAAAATGAAGAGCCAGCCAGCCTGAAATCCACAGTAAAGGTCACACTTAAAGTTCAATGCTGAAATACGTACATGATGCAGCTTGTAACTGCATCATTCATCAAAAAATTTTAAGTGCAAGGTGCCCATATTGCAAAGTAAAGGTCATTATTTAAGGGCAATGAGCATTATAGCAGCATGATTTTAAAATAACATGCTTTACTATGTTAAAAAGACTTTTTTAAGTTATGCTAATGTCCCAATTGTTTAGGTCAAGGTCAACTTATACAAATTGGCAATGAATGGCTTTCTATATTATAAGGTTTTCTATTGGCATCTCAAGTTAACAAATGAATGCTAAAAGAAGTATATGGATATGAAGTCTCAAAATTTGCATGTTTGTCCCAATTTAGTTACAATGTAGTTAGATTTAATTTTGTCCCTAAATTAATTGTTTTAACTTTTTTGTTTCTTAATATAAAAATGTCTCCATCTCAGATTTCCAGAGAAATGTCAAAGCATTTGTCACATGTGGAAGTTACAAGAACTTTGAAACAAATACTGTAGCTTGTAATTTGAACAATTTCTAACAATTAAGATTTGTTTGTGCAATCAATTATTTAGTGGTGATGAACAAATAATATCTTTTTTAAGCCGTATCTTTTAGAGGTGAACATTTTAAAACAAATGCTATTCTTAAGACCTTCGATAGAATCAATGATGAATAAACATATCAGCATCTTGCAAATGCAATTAAACATGATCCATAAGAGTAATTATATTGACAAGTTTGCAGCTTGTTTGTGTTCTCTAATTACTGTGAAAATAGTTTTTTTCTAATAGTTGCTTGCTGATTTTATGTGGAAAAGAAACCAACAGCAGATTGCTATACTGCTTTCCAGAATGCTGGAAATCTGTGCCACAAATGAGCGCCAACATGCTACAAAGTCATAAAACATTCTGGAATAATGGCACTAAAACCTTGCACTAGAGTTGGCTTAATTAAGTTTTCTGATAGGTACACATAGGAATATCATAAACAGTGTTTTTCAGTTTTTGTTTCAATAAATAATATATTAATCAAGGTATATTAAATGCCTACAAGAATGTGCAGAGGCAAGTCATGCACAGAGTAAATGCATCGCAACTAGATACATAAAAAATATGAGATGATGCGCTCTAGGTAAACTATGCTTAATGCACGTGTTTTAAGTGTTGTTGTAGATTAGCCTGTTCAGTGGGTACAGGCTTATCTGGGACAACAATTTCCACATTTATCGTATTTTTAGCTCACCTGATTGCTCAAGAGAGCTTTTGTGACCGGTCTTTGTCCTTCGTCCGTCCGTCCGTTAACATTTGTTCAAAAACACTCTAGAGGCCACATTTATTGCCCTATCTTCATCAAACTTGGTCAGAAGCTTCGTCCCAATGAAATCTCGGTCGAGTTCGAAACTGGGTCGTGCCGGGTCAAAAACTAGGTTTCTAGGTCAAAAAAAGGAAAACACTTGTAAACACTGTAGATGTCACATTTCATGCCCAATCTTCATGTAACTTTTTCAAAATGTTTGTCTTAATGATATGTTGGTTGAGTTCAATAGTGGTTCCGATCCGTTGAAAAACATGGCAGTGGGCGGGGCAGTTTTCCTTATTTGGCTATAGAAAAACCTTGTAAACATTCTGGAAGTCATAATTTTTGCCCAATCATCATGAAAGTTGGTCAAAAAATTGGTTTTATTGATGTCTCGGACGATTTCGAAAATTGTCCAGATTGGTGAAAAAACATGGCCACCAGTGGGCAGGGCATTTTTCTTTATATGTATATAGTGAAAACATGTCAACACTCTAGAAGTCACATTTTTGGCCCAATTTTCATGAAATTTTGTCAGAACTTTTGTTTCCTAGATAAGTGAGTTAAGTTTGAAAATGGTTTCGGTCTGTTGAAAAACATGGTGGCCAGTGGGACGTGGCAGTTTTCCTTATATTTATGTAGTAAAAAGGCTTGCAAACAATCATGAATTAAGGTCATGTAGCATGTGAGACAACTCTTCTAAATATTGCATTTAAGAATACAGTAGTTACTCCCCTTTGATTATTAATGTTTTCATAATAATACAGTGTAGTTGTGTTTCATTTATGTGTTAATTGTTATTCGAGGTTGGATGTTTTTATGCCCCCTTTCGAAGGAAAGGGGGCATATAGTGATCAGACTGTCAGTCCGTCTGTCTGTTTGTCTGTCTGTCAGTCTTTCCGTCACACTTTGCATTTAGGTTTCCAAAAATGCTCATTACTTCTATGTCCCTTGGGATATAACCTTCATATTTGGTATGCATGTGTATATGGACAAGGCCTTTCCATACACACACATTTTGTTTCCCCTGTGACCTTGACCTTGAACTTAGGGTCCACGTTTAGGTTTCAAAATCTGCATTAAGGTTTTGAAAAATGCTCATAACTTCTATGTCCCTTGAGGTATAACCTTCATATCTGGTATGCATGTGTTTATGGACAAGGCCTTTCCATACGCATACAAATTTTTACCCCTGTGACCTTGACGTTGAACTTAGGGTCCGCGTTTAGGTTTCGAAATCTGTGTTTAGGTTTCGAAAAATGCTCATAACTTCTATGTCCCTTGAGATATAGCCTTCATATTTGGTATGCATGTGTACATGGACAAGGCCTTTCCTTACGCACACAATTTTTTTTACCCCTGTGACCTTGACCTTGAACTTAAAGTCCGCGTTTAGGTTTCGAAATCTGCATTTAGGTTTCGAAAAATGCTCATTACTTCTATGTCCCTTGAAATATAACCTTTATATTTGGTATGCATGTGTATATGGACAAGGCCTTTCCATACGCACACAATTTTTTACCCCTGTGACCTTTACCTTGAAGTTAGGGTCCTTGTTAAGGTTTTGAAATCTGCGTTCAGGTTTCGAAAAATGCTCATAACTTCTATGTCCCTTGATATATAACCTTCATATTTGGTATGCATGTTTATATGGACAAGGCCTTTCCATACGCACACAAATTTTGACCCCTGTGACCTTGACCTTGAACTTAGGGTCGGTGTTACGGTTTCGAAATCTGCGTTTAGGTTTCGAAAATGCTATAACTTCTATTGAAGCGTTTATAGGTGGCATATGTCATCCTAAGGTGACAGCTCTTGTTTTTAGCTCACCTGATTGCTCAGGTAAGCTTTTGTGACTGGTCTTTGTCCATCGTCCGTCCCTCCACATTTGTTCGTAAACACTCTAGAGGCCAAATTTATTGTCCGATCTTCATGAAACTTCGTCAGAAGATTTGTCCCAATGAAATCTCGATCGAGTTTGAAACACGGTCATGTTGGGTCAAAAACTAGGTCACTAGGTAAAAAAAAAAGAAAAACCTTGTAAACACTGTAGAAGTCACATTTAATGCTCAATCTTCATGTTACTTTGTCTATATGTCTGTGTTAATGATATATTGGTTGAGTTCAAAAGTGGTTCCGGCCCATTGATAAACATGGCCGCCAGTGGGCGGGGCAGTTTTCCTTATATGGCTATAGAGAAACCTTGTAAACACTCTAGAAGTCACAATTTTTGCCCAATCATCATGAAAGTTAATCAAAACATTGGTTTTATTAATATGTCGGACGAGTTCAAAAAACATGTGAACACTCTAGAAGTCACATTTTTTGCCCAATTTTCATAAAATTTGGTCAGAACATTTGTTTCCTTGATACGAGAGTTGAGTTGGAAAATGGTTCCGGTCAGTTGAATAACATGGCTGCCGGAAAATGTCAAGAAAATGTGACTAGGTTAAGTTCACATGTTTTGTTGACCTTTAAAATAACTTTATGTATGGTTTATGTTGTTTATTTTGAGGGTCTACAATAAGTCTTTAGTTGCCATGCATTTTTGTTTCCTGTCAGATGTGTCTTCAAGATCTGTGTCTGTGAAGTACATTTCACACAGTACTTTCACTTGTGATTGGTCATAAACATTAATGCAGTTGACTCAAAATGAGCATGGCAACAATTTTGTATTATTTTCTGGTTTTCTTTTGTTAAAAATAAGTACATATTTTATTTGATTATTATGATGTGTACTTACCAGTACTCATCAGTTGGGCTACTAAAGATAGCGTTCAATCTAGGCTACCTTTCGTCAAAAGTTTGTTCGATTCCTTTGGAGTACTTAAAAAAATCTTCCCAGAAACTGCATAGCGCATCACAGGCTTTCATAGGAGGTCTTGTACAAAGGTTGATGAAATTATTCCGGTGGTTTCAGAATTGGCCGCCCTGGGGTCCATCAGTTTTACCACGGAGCGTATCTCAGCTAGAATCCGTGGTTTTACATCGACTTCGAATTTAAAAGTGAATACCTTTAAAAGGTAAAATCTTCATGTCTGAAACCGCCAAGCCCAAGGCTTTTATACTCGGTATGTAGCATCATCTAGCCGTCCTGTAAAAAGTATTGTCATGCCCTAGATTGTTCATGTACATTGTTCATTTTTATCGTTTATGTTTTGCATCTAAATGACTATGTCACCGTTATTTAATGCTTTTATTGGATGCCCTGTGGTAGTTAGAGCTGGTACAGCCGCTGCCTACCTTTTGAGCTTCATTATTAATTGTTAAATCCTTTAAAATGTCTCATTGTATTAGCGTCTGTTCAACAGGAAGTTGATTTCCTCATGCTGACATAAGTGCATTCTGGGTAGTTTACAATGACTATAGTATTTTTGACAGTTTAGTCATATGAAATAATTTTCTTGATACTCACATGCCTTCTTAAAAATTATTTAAAAAGGTAATAGTTGTCTTTATAAATGATTTATTTATTTAATTGATATGTATTTGACTATTGTTTAATTGTAATATCGTCAGAAATATCATTTTAAGACAAGTGACATTTACCTTGTCAAGAATTCTCAAATTCCATTGTGCGCTCTTGCGCGCTTTACTGAGCGTTGTTTGTGCGCTTTTTGCACACATTTCATATGTGCGCTTTTATGTTTATATTGGACAACGCTATGCATGCGCTTCTGGAAAGTATAAAAGGCACTGAACATTCTCATTCGAGGACTCTGAACTTTGTTTTCCTAGGTGTGAGACCTATTTTATTGTTGTTATATAAGCATTGGAAATACAGTTTTCAATATGACTATCTATTAAAATTAAGGCTGAATTTTATAAATATCATTTATCATCTTTTTTGAACATCATAAAATAGAGATTGCAAATACTTAACATGGTACATGTATACATGTATTTCTGTATTTTTATGATAAATGTCTAAGTAATAATGTGGCTGTTAAGAAATATATATATTAAAAGTTGTTATTAATTTATTTGTTATGAATTAATAAATTTTGGAAATGTTATAAATTTTGAGTTTATATTTTTTTTTACAATTTTAAAACAACTGAATAGGCAAAATGTTATTCTTAGTTTACTGTTTATCAGAGTCCATTTTTGTTTTATGTTTGACTTGAACAAAGCTTCAAGTTTGAATAATCAATTGGGAAAGTTGAAGAAAGTAAAAATCACAGTTACCGCTCGGCTCGTGACTGTATGTTCAAATTAATGCCTCAAGGGTCAAACTGGTCCACCAGGGGAGTCACAAGACTAATTAAGGAAAAATGTTGAATAAAAACTCTACAAAGTTTATTTTAAACTATGCAAATGCAGGGGTTAAATAAGTTATAAACATATTCTCTAAAATGCAAAGAAGTTTAAATATGGGTAGGTTCCTAATATAGTGGTCTTCTTGCAAGTTGATTCAGTTTATGCTCTTTCAGTCATTAGTGACCTCAAACCATGTGACTCAAGTATTCTAATTCTGAGCTACTGTTTCTCAGGTGAGCGTTAAAGGATCATCAGGAACTTCTTGTAAAATGTATGTTTTTGATAAAATTGGCAAAAGATTGAATCCTTTTACATCCTGCATTAATATTAAACAATTATTTAATGATCCAAAAGAACTAACCAATGACCTATAATATACAGTAATGTGTCCTGCCAATTTGAAAATGGATCAGACATGATTACATTCACGCATCTAACTTTTAGATTACAATTTTCTTGTGTTAACTTTCAACACTCTGCATTGAAGAAATGCTTTATTTTGGTGATTATTTTTTGCTGTCTGTTATCTTGCAAAGTACCTTTGAAGCAACTCAAGTGTTTACTGCTTACTGCAAAATTGTATATTGCTTGATTCCATATTACATGGTCAGAATTGCATTTGTCAAATAACAAATTGTATCCTTTCATTGTCTGTTTTCAAATACAAATTATATACTGATATGTCAATAAAAAAAAATCCATTCAAATAAATCATGCAAAGAAAAGAACAGGATGTGTGATATAATACAAAATGAGAACAAATTAGCATTGGACAATTTTAGCATAGACTGAACTGCCACAAATATTTTATAGGGAGCTTGTGTAGAAGTCAACATACAACGATTTCCCATAGCTGTAGGATGTTCAAATGTGTTTAAAGCTGTTTAACTGAAGGATCCATCATCTCAAATTTCTTGAACATGGGTTGGATCTTTGATAAAGCAGATATTCATATATTAGGCGTTTATGGTTTCGTCGAATTATATTGTTCACAAATCATACTTTGCACTAGAGCTACTTTGAATAATATATTTTATTTGCCATATTTAATAAATGTATGAATACTATTACATGAATAAGTCAAATGACATCTGTAAGTTAAAACTCGTCCATACTTCAATCATGAAACAAAATGCAATTAGACCAGTCTCAACTAAGCCTCAGTCACAGAGGGGTAATCAGGTGACAAACAAGATGACGATATCCATGCTGACACAGGTATTCTAGCATTTTTATACCCTTTATTACTTTTATTAATTGTTTAAATACCCATCACTTTCCAGGCAACAAGAAAAAGCGTTTATTTTGTATTAATATTTGCTCTTTATCTCAACTTTACTAGCTGCACATTTTCTTAGCAGGAGCTGTAATTTTATGACCCACATAGAAATTGCGCAGTGAGTTAAGTCAAGATTTAGAGCGAATATTAATATGATATGAACACTAATTACTTTCTTGACAATATGGCTAAAAAGTGAGCATGATTTTAAGCTCGGCTGTTTTTGGAGGTACCTGAGATATTGTCATAGCCAGCTGGTCGTGTCATCCGCTGTCAGCGTCGTGCTAAAACCTTGACATTTTGCTCTAAAACTAAAGTGCTTACACCTACAACTTTGAAACTTCATATGTTGATGCACCTTGATGAGTTCTACACCCCCCACCCATTTTTGGGTCACTAGGTCAAAGGTGAAGGTCACTGTGATCTCTAAAAAAAAACTGACAAGCTTTCATTTATTTAAAAACTGCACCCGCAGCCGAGCGTTGGCACCCGTCATGCAGTGCTCTTGTTACAAATAAAACGAGTATTAAAGGGTATAAAACGACTAAAAATACCTGTGTCGGCATGGACATGGACTCCATCTGAGTGGATTGTCCTATGTAGGAAATTCTTGGCATTCCTATATAAATATAAAGAAGTGAAACTCCAGCTGCTGGAGTAGTATTGAATTATTATTATACACAATTAGTAGGTCCTTTATTTAAGGCAAGTGACCGATTGCCAAAACAGTACAAAACAGGACAATACAGCACAATACAAAACAACATAAACACAAGAATAAAGCTGGGGTCACCGCCTTGGAACGGTCAATGCAAAGCATTGGGGGTTTAAACCGGTTTTGGAGCGCTCAACCTCACACTTGGCCCAGCATTATTCATAATACATGTATGTGTAAATAAAATTTAACCTCATAGCATTGTAACTAAAATTAAACAACAATAAAAGGGAATTAAAACGCATTCAATTTAATTACCATTTAATTATGCAATGGTATTGAAGATACCAGAGCAACAGAGTTACAACTTTTTGAGGAACGATGGAATGAAACTATGAACAAGTGTCAACTACATTCCTTCTTTATAGAAAAAGATTTAAGAATATAGCATTATGAAGTTTATATTTCAGATCATCATCGCACAAATACAGGAAGAAGCAGCAATAATGGGTGTAAAAGTTCCATATTACATTGCTTGGTTGTTTATGTACTGCTAAAAAATAAATCAAACAAGAAACGCCTGTCACAGAGAAAATAAAAATAAAAAACTCAATGACCTATGCATATACCACTTTTCTTGAGATTGGAACTGTCCTGTTCAATCTTGGAATGCGTGCTGGACAATAAGAATGAAGAGTGAAAGCTAAATCAACAGGAATCACAAGTAATATTATGCTTCCATACTTAGCCTTTGTAGTGATGATATTCATGGGTCACAATAAGTAACTGCCATCTATTGAGCCGCGTTCTGAGAAAACTTGGCAAAATGCTTGGGTATTTTTATGGTATTTTTAGTTTCAAGGAAGTCCCTCCTTACTTAAAATCAAGTTTAGGCGGAAAGTGTCGTCCCTGATTAGCCTGTGCTAATTTGGGACCACACTTTACGCACATGCATCAAGCCCAGTTTTCTCAGAACGCGGCTCTATTTCTCCAGGTTCTCAATGACTTAGATCACAGAGTCATATGTTTTGATTTTAACAAAGGCCCTGTCATGCTTTGGAAAATGTGAACCCCATTCCAGGAAAGTCGGATAAATGCATGTGCTCAAAGTGTAGCTCCAGATTAGCCTGTGCATTAAACACAGGCTTATCAGTGATGATACTTTCCACCTAGAATGAATATTTGTTTTCAAGAAACCTGCTTTCAATAAAAATTCCATAAAAGCAGAAAGTGTTGTTCCTTATCAGGAAAATTCCAACATAGAAAATTATCAGTAAAAATAATCGATAATTTTCACTTTTATACTGTGAAATGCCGTAGTTTTCATGAGGTAATTATGTTATTATTTCAGCAAAAATATTCAATGGTAAGCATAAAATAAAAGACTTGGATTGGATTTGGTGGAATATTGATTTTAATTCAGGAGTAACTTGTGAATTAAAATCTATATTTCACAAAATCCAACAAATATCGCCTGCAACATGGATACGCTGCTGTATAGTAGATGAAACAATATTACCGGTAATTATGATCAGAATAAATATTGCTTAATACACTTCAATGTATTGATTATATGTGGTTACCTTTTTGTTCATTCCCGCTGACTCAGAGTCTGGTTAGAATTATGAATATGGGCAGCTAATACATAGCTGCGTAATCTCCATATCCCCTCTGGGGAATTCATATTTTACATTGATCATCCAAAATGTATTGATTTAGACTGCCAGAAAGTCTGCGGAAACCGATTGTCGAAAACTGTGCCACAAAGTCCCGTGCAGCTGAATTGATCTTTGCAACTTCATTTTCTGTACATATGTGACAGACATGCAAAGAAAAGCCAATCTAGCATTTTGTGAAGATCAGAATTGAAAGGTTTGTTTATTGCACAATGGATAATGAATAATTGAGCAAGACAGAAAGGTCACAAAGAAATGATACATTTTGATTAGCAGGTGCTTTCAACCATATTTCATTAGAATGCCCCAGGTATAAAATCAGGTTTCTTTTCTTGGGAATATATTCCTCTTAATCACCAAGTTGTGTTTGGTTGCAAAATATATAAGGCTTTCAAAAAGATTGTGGGTTCAATCATTGGTTAGTTCTTCTTGAATGCTCTGAGCTTTTATGGGTACATACGTACAGCTCCCAACGATCCAGAGGGTCAATAGCTGTGAGTTGGATTATTGTCCCCTACCGTTGAAACCAGAGGTGATTTATGGTCTGCGCTCTGTGTGTCAGTCTGTCACGCTTTTCTGGATCCTGCGATAACTTTAAAAGTTCTACATATTTTTTCATGAAACTTGAAATATGGACAGATGGCAATATGGAGATTAAGCACGTCAATTCATTTTGTTCCTACGTCAATTCTGGTTGCTATGGCAAAAAATATATTTTTGAAAAAAATCACTGTCAATGGTGGAGTTTCACTGGTACGGAAACATATTGCTTGGCAACCTCTTGTTGCAACTATATCCTTGTTCAGGCCTTATATCTTGTGCAGGGATTGGTCATAAAATTAGTTCCTCTGATTGATGAAGGTCATTAGCTAATAACTGTTATAAGTAATTATTCAATAAGTGCTTGTAAACCACCTATCCCAGGAAAAATGTGAGTTGGTAAATTGGCCCCGATGATATGACTTAAATACTGCTGGAAAACGAAAAAAATGAAATAAATTTGCTGAATTTGCTGAAATACTTGAATGTTTTAGATATTTCAAGAAGGCGTTTTTAGTTATATATGAGAAGCTGTTATTTAATTGCTGAAAGCAGTTAAAACACATGCTTATTTTCTATGTTTGCGTCGAGAAAAACAGATTTATTAGTTTTTTATTACCCTTTTAAAAAAAAAAGAAAAGAAAAAAACAACAACAAAAAAACACACAACATAACACATACTTATTTGTGTTCAAATAAATGAAAAAGATTGTACTAGAACATATTTGTACAGGTAAGTGAAAATATGGTGCAATTTTTCTTAGAGTTTGATAATATGTATGTGATAACAAAATGAAAAACAGTTTTTATGACACTTTAAGGAAGGTAAATTTCAAACTTTTGTATATAGCAAATGTTTGTAGTGTGTAACCTCATAAGTAACAAAAATGTATTCATCAAGTATCTGCCCTGATTATCACATTTTAACATCTTTGACCTTGATTTCTTTATTCTGCAGGTAAACCTGTAATACCATCCATTAAGTTTTAGCACTTAATATTGAACACATTTTTAGCTCGACTATTATATATGAAATATATATAGTGGAGCTGTCCTACTCACCATGGCGTCGGCATCTGCGTCTGCGTCAGCGTGCAAATGTTAAAGTTTTCGTACTACACCAAATATTTTCTTTGTCCCTTGACATATTGCTTTCATATTTTGCATACTTGTTTACCAACCTGACTCCAACCTATAAACAAGAGAAGACAACTCTATCAAGCATTTTGTCATAATTATGGCCCCTTTTCCACTTAGATTATGCAGCAAATGTTCAAGTTTTTGTACTACCCCATTTATTTTCATTGTCCCTTGACAGATTGCTTTGATATTTTGCATACTTGTTTACCAACATCACCCCAACCTATAAACAAGAGCAGACAACTCTATCAAGCATTTTGTCATAATTATTGCCCCTTTTATACTTAGAACACCGGTATGCATATTATTGATAAATCTATGTTAAAGTTTGCGTACTAACCCAAATATTTCCTATATCATTTGACATATTGCTATTATATGTTGCATACTTGTTTACCAACATGACCCCAACCTATAAACAAGAGCAGACCACTGTATCAAGCATTTTGACATAATTATGGCCCCTTTTACACTTAGATAATTGAACATTTTGCTTAATTTGCCATAACTTCTTTATTTATAATCACATTTTATTATTACTTTGAGAAAACAAAACTTACCTGAATACCACAATGGATTCCACCCAAACAATACCCCACGCCCCTACCAGAATCCCTCCCCCCATAACCCCCCCTTTTTTTTTTAAACATCATCTTATAAATTACCACACCCCACATTATACCCCCTCTCACCTCCCACCCCCCCTACCCCCCCACCCCCCTACCCCCCCCCACCCCCCATCCTTCATTTTTTTTCATATTGTTAAACATTATCTAATAAATAACCACACCTCACATTATACCCCCATCTCACCCCCACCCCCTACCTCCCCCCATACATCAATTTTTTTATTTTTTTTAAAACATCATTTATAAATTAACACACCCCACATTATACCTTCCTCTCACCCCCACCCCCCCCTACCCCCCACCCCCCCCCCCCCCCAATTTTTTTTTTAAACATCATCTAATAAATTACCACACCCCACATTATACCTTCCTCTTACCCCCTACCCCCCTACCACCCCTCCCTGCAAAAAAATAATATTTTTTCCTTTTTTTTATTTTTGAAAGATGTTTAATAAATTATTGAATATGAACAATTTCCCCATGATGGCTTACGTTATACTGTCAAGCACTCAAATAGTCGAGCGCGCTGTCCTCTGACAGCTCTTGTTATATCCTAAAATAACTTCATTGTTTCCCAATAAAAACATGAAAGCACTAGATTTTTTTTCAGTGTTTTCTTATGATATAATTACTTTTCTTACTTCCTTGAGTTGTTTTCAAGAGACATTTACAGGTAGGCTAACAAGATACAGACGTGTAGGCTTATCAGAAGCCACTTCTTTGCTTCTCATCTTCCCATTTACTCAAGGCAATTTGTAGAACAATATCAAACACAATCATATCTAAAATGTCTTATTATTCTTGAAAGTCTTCCTCTTTACAAGAAAAACCATTAATTGTTGACATTCAACAGTAATGATACTGAATGCAATTCGGATATTCTTAGAATATATTTGTTGTAGAGAAGCCTATTATAAAACATTAATCTTTACCTATGATTTCTATAATATATACTGTTGCCTATTTGCCTCTATGACAACTGGTTATTGCTTGTCCATTAAACACAACCTTTGTTGCAACATCTGAAAAATAACATTTCATTTTTCACACTGCGATGTTGCATGACATTTTTCACAGTCAGATGTTTCATGACATTTTTCATGATCAGATGTTACATGAAATTTTGCACAGTCAGATGTTACATGACATTTTGCACACTGCACCCTTCTTCAAAAAGTGTGTGAAATGTACGTTTTAAGTACGTTTTGCGTGTGTTAAACGTGGCGGTATTGGCACTGCGTTTTTTGTGCGCTTTTTCTTACCGAGTGAGTTTTTAACAAAAACAAACAAACAAGAAAATGTGCGCTTTTTGTGGATAAATGTGCGCTTTATGTGCGTTAAACGTGCGCTTTTTATAAGTGTGTTCAATGTGCGCTTTTATGTGCGTTAAATGTGCGTTAAACGTGCGCTTTTTATATAAGTGCGTTTTTGACTACCATGTATGTGTGTAAAATATGCGTTTTTAAGTGCGTTAAATGTGCGCTTTTTGTGAGTTAAATGTGCGCTTTTTTAATTTAAAAAGCGCACATTTAACTCACAAAAAGCGCAGTTATAACCCACATAAAAGCGCACATGTGTGTTAAAGTGCGCTTTTATGTGCGTTAAATGTGCGTTAAACGTGCGCTTTTTATAAGTGCGTTTTTGACTGCCATTTATGTGTGTAAAATGTGCGCTTTTAAGTGCGTTAAATGTGCGCTTTTTGTGAGTTAAATGTGCGCTTTTTTATTTAAAAAGCGCACATTTAACTCACGAAAAGCGCAGTTATAACCCACATAAAAGCGCACATGTGTGTTAAATGTGCGCTTTTATGTGCGTTAAATGTGCGCTTTTTAAATAAAAAAGCGCACATTTAACTCACAAAAAGCGCACATTTAACGCACGTTAAGCGCAGTTATAACCCACACAAAACGCACAATTTACGCACATGAATGGCAGCAAAAAACGCACTCACAAAAAGCACACATGTGCTTTAAAGGTGCATCTTTTGCCTTAACAGTTGATTCAATAATATGCTGTTAAAAGTTTTTTTTAATTCAGATATGCAATAAAAACCAATAATTATATAAACATATATATTTGTGTATTTTAATAATTACAAGATAAATCAATTTTATACTTTAATGTACACCAACATTTTTTAACATACATGAGTAATTAAATATCAATGGCAATTTGATGAAATAAATATAAAAATAATTTGATTATAAATAAACAAAAAATAATAGCATACTATAATAACATGTACAGTATATACACACGAACAGCTATATACATAAGAAAGATGCATATCAATCAAGGCCTGTCAGCATTTCTTTGAGGCGGCGGAGTGCAGCTCTCATCTTTCTCTCCAAGTCTGCCACCAAACTTCTTTGCAACTATTATACTGTCATGGCCTTTGCGCGATGCATCTCGTGCATGATTTCATTTGATCAGGTCCTGAAAGATATTTTATAATGTTAGTGTTGAATATTGCTGTTATGGTAATCTTGTTGCTATAAAAATTATAAATTTAAATCAAAACTAGTTTGTTTGCTTGTTGTTTTTGGTTGTTTATTTTGCAATTTTAATCCCCTGATCACATGTGACTTAACGCTTTTCATAAATAAATACGTTTGATAGAAAATACTGTTCGATACGTGGTATCATTTTGCTGTGTGGACTGGTCGGAAGTGTGACACCTTTAAAATGCAATAACCAGTACCCTGTATAGTTTTACCTCTAAACAAATCCAGCTTTTCTTGGTCGTGGAGAGGGCGCGGTTTTCCCACTCCTGTTCTCCTCATGTCGGCCAGCTTGTGCAGGGTAAAACCTGGTATTCAAGTCCATACATCAGGTAGTCTCTCTTTTGCTCCCTTTTTTGGCAGGCGATGCGATGATGCACATTCTTTCCAAAGGATCTTCTGATCAATGTAAATTTCACGGTCACCATGGGGTTTAACCTTTAAATTTAAAAGTTCTCATTTAATATGGGGGAAAAATCTGTTCATTAATGACCAAAAATAGGTATACACTGTAACTCCAATATAGCGCGCTCAATGGGGTCCAAGCCGCGAAACAGCTTTATAACGAATCCGCGTTATAAGTTTTGAGCTCATTTACTGCAGGGCGCTTATAGAATAGCCTATAATATAGGTCATGTATTTTGCCATGCTGTGTTTACGCAAATACATGCATATAAACAGAATCGTATCGATAACAGTATACATACTGCTTTCTTATGTGCACATTTATCCGATAATCCAATAAAATTGCAACATCACTTAAAAAATAATAATCTTTAACATTAATGACGATATATGTTTAAGAAATTTGTAAACACAACCGTACGCATATATGCCATTTTCAGAAGTGTTAAGAGTACAGTGCATTATGGGGCAGAGCTTTCATTGGACGAGCGACTTTAAATTTAGATTGAATGCAATACGATTCATGTAAAAAAAATTGTTTTATTTCGTTATACGCATGCAAAAAACGTGTTTCCCATGGACTTTCTGATACCGCGCAAAAATGAAAGTGAAACTCTGTTAACGATTACCGGTCCACTGCGTTGGCATGTAAATAATTCGTCTGCATTATTTAATTTCTTATACACGAACTGAAAGATTAAATGACATAATACTAGAATGATAATGAAATGACAGAAAAAGTTGTTTTATACAGTGGGCAGTATATTTCACAGCCGCTTATTTAATATAGTCAAACTGCAACCATATCAAAGTAAGAATGTTTCAATCGTTTTGAATAAATTTAATTGTATAACTATCCCGCTTGCACTTAACTTATGGAAATTATCGCACTTAACCGCTCTGATGAGGAATGGGATCCAGACATAAGCCCCCCAGGACAAAACCCCCCCAATGAAAAAATGAACATTTGGACAATTGCCCCCCAGTAGAAATGACAGGTAGGATATAAGCCCCCCAGTGCTTATTTTGCATCTGGACATTTGCCCCCCAGTGCTTATTTAAGAAGTGGACATTTGCCCCCCAGTGCCTAATTTTCAATGACATTACTCGATTGAGCAGATAATCATGTCCAATTATCACCACCTGATTACTCAAAACCTTTGAGATGATAATCCATTTATCCAATTACCACCACTGAAAGGCTTAAATAATGGAAGGGATAAATAAGGCGACACTGGATTTGATCTCTTCTCTGACTTTCATAACTTCTATGGCTAAGTGGTCAGCATTGTTACTGTGTGTTGTGGATGATGTGACCATAGTAACCTGAATATATAAAAACAATTATTTAATATTGTAACTAATGATAATAGCAATGAAACATTTAATTTATTATATATAAAATTATTTTGTGACGTTTTGTATAACTGTTTGGAATTAATTATGTAAATTAATTGATATTTTGAATGTTGGTAAAGCTTACAAATACTACATTTACCTTTACTTCAAATAATTAAATTTGTGAAGTTATGCAATACTGTCTGGAATTAATTTTGCAAATCGCTATTTTAAAAGTTATGATAGCAAAGATAACAAATAGCATTTTAATATTATACTTACATCAAGATTAGTTGTCAAGGTTTCTTTACATGAAGCGCTTCTGCGCTTGGAACATTCCCAATGTACTGATTCTTTACGAGACTTCTTTTTGGTGTAAGAGTACCCATCCTTCAGTAATTTCTCAGACCCTTTATTACTCTTAATAATTTCCATGATGAAATGTATCGTTTGAAATGTGATAGTTTCGTTATACACTAAGTTTTAGTTAATTGTTACTCAAACAATGTAACTACACAAATAATTGCCTTTAAATGTTGTTTTATGTGTTCACTTTAATTATCATTATTTGTACTAAGTTATGATAATTATTATTGATAATCCTTTTGATTGATTAAATAAAGAAGCCATTAATTTTCATTAACAAGTATATGATCAAAGCCACATGTCACACCTTTAACAAGCTGATAATCCTTTTGATTGATTAATTAAAGAACAATTCTTTAAGATGTTTGTTTTACCTAAGATTAGGAAATTCAAGTGAGTTTCTGGACCTTTTTTATTTCAAATTATAATGATCCAAGTTTCTATGATTATATATTTGTGAGATATGAAATAATAATGAATCCAAAGACAGAGATATACTAGTTTAATGGAAACAACATATGATATTAGCACTGGGGGGCAAATGTCCTCTTCTAAAATAAGCACTGGGGGGCAAATGTCCAGATGCAAAATAAGCACTGGGGGGCTTATATCCTACCTGTCATTTCTACTGGGGGGCAATTGTCCAAATGTTCATTTTTTCATTGGGGGGGTTTTGTCCTGGGGGGCTTATGTCCTACAATCATGAGGAATACATGTAATAAACACTGACACGCGAGTTTTTCACACCTTTATTGACATTACACAACAGATTAACACCAATTAGCTGTCGGTGTTGTTTAACCTCGAGGCGATTATAATCGGTTCAACGGACGTTTGAATAAAGCAATCAACATGTGATTGCCGCCATCTTTGAATTGTCTGAAAATACATGAAGTTGCATAATATGGATTTGAATTAGAAATCAAATGGAAGGTTGGAGAAAAAATGGGATCCAAGCACCCCCCGCGTTATATTGGATTCAGCGTTATAACGGAGCGCGTTATATTGGAGTTACAGTGTAAATAACTTTAAGATGACAATAACCATAAAATACAGCCATAATAATTCAAATGGTGTTGTTTTTCTTTAAAATTGCATAACATTTACTCATCCATTTACATTTCCCAGTGACAATACATAAATATGATAATGATCATAATTAATTCAATAAACTAAATAAAAAAGGGATGCAGAATTGAAAATACGAACCTGTTACAACAGACTGTTCTTCAGTATTCCAAAAATACAGGCAGTTGTTGAACTAGACCATATCACTTTATATGTCTTTAACCACCCACTTTTAATCTTCTTTGCAACAAACTTATTGTTGATTTACACATTGTAGTAAATACACATTTTTTTCATCACACAATACTTCATGCTGAAAGTATTTCAAGACATTTTACACTAGAATAATAAGTCTTAATTCTAGCTTAAAGTCAGTTGCTGATGCTGCTTGTTTTCAAAAAATAACTTCCTATCTGTGGTTCTCAAGTAGATGGTGCCTGAACAAATCAAAAGTATATCAACACCCCTTAGTTAGGCTTAGATGGAGGACTGATAGGGACTGGCTATTCTCTTATCTGATTCCATGCTGTGTCTAAGCCAAAAATTGCATAATTTGAGAAATACTGATAAGGCAGTCATTTCAACACCAAAATATTTATTGAATAATACACAGCACCCTTAACACATTATATTTAATTGTAAATATTTAAATATAACATGCTGAAAGGTTTTAGCAAATAATATTAATAGTATAAATATTATTTTAATTGCCTTTTAAAATGTATGTTTATGGTCAATGTGTTAGACATTAATTGACCAGTCGCCAACTCCGCCCACATTTTGTCAATCAGACAATCAGCCAATCAGATATCGATTTTTCACACACCCCTCAGCAACGATTATCTGGTCGCCATTTTGTCCGACAAACAAAGCGTGTCGTTCATATGGAATGGACGTAATTTTTAAGAGTTTACACAGATTTTATATCAAATGCATGATCATAACTGTTCGATCATTATTCAAAATTGTAGGTGCTATACATACTTTATAAAAGGTTATTATTTTATCTTTATTTATTGAACATATGAACGATTAATGAGAAATCAAACACAATAAATCGTGTGTTCTATAAAAACGTGTTGTACCGTTTGATGCACAATATTATTAAGCAGTTTGGGCAACATAATAATTGCCACACGTGCTAATTAATCTCGCGTAATTGTCGATGATTAATAAATGACAGTATGTTGCGTGGATCTCAGAATGAAGGAACATTATGGCATTGTTAGGTACTGTACACAAGAAAATAAAACTATTTAATTACTTAAATGATTTCCAATTATATATTTATTTTCAGTGGATCATAAACAAGGGAAATCATTATAAATTGTTAACTTAAATATTGTTTTAACTAAAGTAAAAACAACAAAAAGGTGATTTCAACGCGGCTTAGCCAGCTTAAAGCGACTTCAAGTGTAAAATGTACGGCTTATAATACAATAACAACATTTATAATACAACATACATTGATACGGGGAGAAATGTGAAAATTGCAATTAACATATAAGGGCCATCTTGTTATAAATAAAGACATGCATAATAGGCTAAATGTATTCAATTCGAATGTTCGTGAATAGTACCGTGATACCAACATTTCATTTTTCGATAGTGAAATGTAACAGGTTCGCATTAAAAATAAATGAAATAAAATGCATATTAGACTATCTGTTAATGAAACCACGAAATTAGGCCTGTATTAAATTATGGTTACAATCAAAATTTAATTTATATCTAAATAAAAAAATCGGTGTCTTTTTAAAAATAACACAATAAAACAAAGATCTAAACATTTGTAATAAACAAAAACCCCATCATGATATGGATGTGTCATTTGCATTTAATAAAAAATATTTTTAAAATTATATATGAATAGCCACCGGATTCACTGTCAGACGATTTAATACAAGTTCAAAATCAATATAAAATGAATGCTCATTTTTACAACGGATTTTCATCAACTTCCTATATTATGTATAAGAAACGTTTCTGATAGTCAGTCTGCCGTTAACTCATTTATTTTGATTACGCCATTTTTCTCTAAAGCATTTATGATTGTATTAAAGTTTTACAAAGCAGTTTAGTTTACTGTGCGGCTTTAAATAATTTATATTATAGAAAAGAGCATGATACCTCGTTACAAATATAGTATTTCGCTCACGTAATCCGCTTTAATAGCGATCTGCTTGTCGGAGTTTTCTTATCACTAGACCACGTGACTATGTGGGCGGAGCGATCGATAATTTGGCGACTGGTCAATTGTATTAGGGTATAAATATCAGTATAAGAAAGTTCAAATACTTATTTATGTTGAGGAAATATAATTGATACTATCAAGCCAACATAATACTTTTGACACTTTCAATATTTTTAATTAGTTACACACAGTCTGATTTAGGTGGAAATTTTTAGAAATGTTTGAGATTAAAACGTAAGCAATAGGGTATGCATTGAAATTGTATAATAAAGTATGTAAACATTAAACAGGTTAATATGGACAACCAGTAATTTCAAACTGCCCCTTATATTATTACAGGTTACTGAGATATATGTCTATGTTTATTCATTTGATGTAAATAAATTGTTAGAGCCTGCAACAATTTTGTTTCTTGTTCAATTTCTGTACAACATTTGCTAAACGGTTGTTAAAGACGCACTTTTTAAGAAGTGTGTTAAACATGTGTCTTTTTAGATACATCCGTTTAAAACAGATCATATGATAAAAACGCACTTATGAAATAAAAGACTAACTTATGCTTAAAAAAGACGCACATCAAAATAGAAAAACGCACTTTTGTGAGAAAAAACCCACATCTGTAAACCTTAAAACACACTTCTTAGATAAAAGACGCACTTCCTAAAAAAAGACGCACTTCTTAGATAAAAAACACACATTTTGCTCACATCTACACTCAAAAGCACACTTACAGATGAAGAAAACACACAAAAAACGCACTTCCTAAATAAAAGACGCACTTCTTAGATAAAAAACACACATTTTGCTTACATCTACACTCAAAAGCGCACTTACAGATGAAGAAAACACACAAAAAACGCATTTTTTCACTAAAATAACGCACTTGAAAAGCAAAAACGCACAAAAAGCGCACTTAAATGCACTTTTGAACACTGAAAAGGCACATATTAACAAAAAACACACAACGCACCTTTAAGTGCGCTAAATGTGTGTTTTGGTAAAAAGTGCGTTTTTATATGACAAGGGTGAGATGTTTCATGACAATATGCACACTCTGATGTTACGTTACATTTTGCACACTCATTATCTTACATGACATTTTGCACACTCAGATGTTACATGATATTTTGCACACTCCCATGATATTTTGCACACTAAGATGTTACATGACATTTTGCACACTCGTATGTTACATGACATTTTGCACACTCTGATGTCACATAACATTTTGCACAATTGTATGTTACATCATTACATGCCATTTTGCACACTCATATGTTACATGACATTTTGCACACTCAGTTGTTACATGACTTTTGCACACTCGGGTGTTACATTACATTTTGCAAACTCAGATGTTACAAGACATTTTGAACACTCAGATGTTACATGACATTTTGCACACTCAGATGCTGCGTTACACTTTGCACTCTAAACTGTTACATGACATTTTGAACACTCATATGTAGTATGACATTTTGCTCACTCAGATGCTATATGACATTTTTCACACTCAGATGTTACATGACATTTTGCACACTCAGATGTCTCATGATATTTTGCACACTCAGATGTTATATGGCATTTTGCACACTCAGATGTTACATGACATTTTGCACACTCAAACGTTACATGGCATTTTGAACACTTATATGTTATATGATATTTTGCACACTGAGATTTACATGACATTTTGCACACTCAGATGTTATGTTGGATTTTGCAAACTCATATGTTACATGACATTTTGCACACTCTGATGTAACATGACATTTTGCACACTAAATGTTAAAACATTTTGCACACTCAGATGTTACATAATAGTTTGAGCACTCTGATGTTACATGACATTTTGCACACTAAAATGAAACATGATATTTTGGCAGACTCAGATGTTACATGACATTTTGCACACTCAGATGTTACATGACATTTTGAACACTCAGATGTTACATGACATTTTGCACACTCAGATGTTACATGATATTTTGCACTCTCAGATGCTACTTGACATTTTGAAAACTCAAATGTTACATGACATTTTGCATGCTCATATGATTTATGACATTTTTCTTACTCAGATTTTACATGACATTTTTCACACTCAGATGTTACATGACATGTTGCACACTTAGTTGTAACATTACATTTTGCACACTCAGATGCTACATTACATTTTGTACACTCATGTTACATGAAATTTTGCACACTCATAATTTATGTTACATGACATTTTGCACAATCATATGTTTCATGACATTTTGTGCACTGAGATGTCACATAACATTTTGCACACTCAGATGTTACCTTATATTTTGCACACTCAGATGTCACATAACATTTTGCACACTCAGATGTTACATGACATTTTGTACACTCATATGTTATGTGACAATTTGCACACTCAAATGTAATATGACGTTTTGCACACTCAGATGTTACATGACATTTTTGCACACTGTGATTTTACATGCAATTTTGCACACTTGGAGGTTATGTAAAAAAATTACACTCATATGTTACATGATATTTTGCACACTCAGATGTTACATGACATTGTGCACACTCAGATTTTACATGACATTTAGCACACCCAAATGTTACATGACATTTTGCACATTCATATGTTACATGACATTTTGCACACTCGTATGTTACATGACATTTTGCACACTTGTATGTTACATGACATTTTGCACACTCAGATGTTACATGACATTTTGAACACTTGTATGTTACATGCCATTTTGCACACTCAGATGTTTCATTTCATTTTGCACACTCAGAATAGACATAGGCATACTTCTATAAAGTGGGTGTTAGGCATTAAGCAATGCAATCATCTGTCTCTTTACATTTCAGAGAATCTTGTGCACTCCATCATTCCTATTTAATCATTGTGCATGCTTTGCTAAAACTTTAATTTCTTTACAACCTCAAAACTAATTTTTGCTGCATTCTTATGAAAAAAGTTATTTTGGCATCTGTCAATTTTGCTCAATTGTATGTGTTCAGTTATGTGCATTTTCAAGCTTGTTTATAACTTAAACTATGCCATTCATTTTGCACTTTTAAGATTACCTATCACAAATGTTCACTGTAATAAGATGGTGTCTGTTTGTAACACAAATCTCCTGACCTCAAAGAACAAGATCACAACTGGAGGTCAGAGGTTGAATTAAGGCATATATGCATGGCTTGTTGTGACCATAAATTCAAAATGTATCATGTAATTTAAAAATAACTTGGAGCAAATCACCACCAAGAGAAGGCATTGCATCTCCTACATCGAAGACAAATTTTACTCGTAAAGATCAAATGTCAGATTTGGCCATAAAAGAGCTGTTTATGCCTAGCGTCTAGGAAAAAGGCCTTGGCAAACAGCGTAGACCCAGATGAGACACTGCATGATGCGGCGTCTCATCTTGGTCTGCGCTGTTTGCTGAAAGGAATTTCTGTAAGAAATATTCAAAATATAGAAATAAATATACTAGACATCCCAAATTTCGGAAATAAATTGATCCAATTTAGAAGGATGGGAGAGTCCATTAGGCATAAATGGGTTAAAGAGAAAGATACCTCATCAGGCTTTTCCTCAAGTGGTTTTAGCATAGCTGTCTTGGGGTGCCTGGACTTCAAAAGCAATTTTGCAGTGTCAATTTTTTTTATCAATCTTTATTTGTTGTTGTTATATTATAACATAATATGTGACTTTTTTAAAATAAAAACAAGTTAATAATTTAACAAAAAAATGTGTTTGAATAGCTCCAAAGAAGTGTTGATTTTGATTTAGAACAGGTAGCAAAGTTTTCAAAAATCTACCCACAAATTGGGCCCACACACACAGTTGCACTAAATCCTCTTCTGCGCAGCTTTGTCGCTGTGCCTGAAGCTGGGTTCCCACTGCTGATCAGATCTACTCGATCAAGCCCGATCAAGCGGTCGGGTACTGGTCTGGTTTGGTCGGCATGAGTGGTCGGGGTAGGTCGGCATTAGTCGGGCGTCCTACCCGATATTTTTTGACAAGTCAAAAAATATAGAGTAGCGGTCGAGTAGGAAATGGATTGAGAAGCGCTCGGGAAGTGGTCGTGTATTAGTTGAGTAGAAGATCGAGTTGATCATGAAGCAATCGTGTGGCGATCAGATTGACATCTTTTGCACGATCTGTACCCGATCCGCTCGACCTCTACCCGAGTTATTTAGATCACAACACGATCGACTTGACCTCTATTCCATTTGATGTACACATTTAATAGACTGCTACCCGACGGCTACTCGACCGTTCACGATCACTTCCCGATTGCTATTTGACCATACAGGAGCTCTGTACCCGATCTGCTCGACCTCTACCCGAGTTATTTTAGATCGCTTTTTACGACTGTAGTACGACCATCACGATCTGGTCGTGTGAAGATCTGGTGGCGATCAGGCTGAGGTCCACTTGGTCGAGCTGAGATCGTATAGGGCTCGCGTAAAGGTCGAGATGATCGAGCGGAAATTGGAAAGATGGTTGAGTGGACTTTGTGAATGAGTCGTGTGTGGGTCCTATGTTATCGACAAGAGGTCGAGAAGAAGTTGTGTATACCCTTTTTAGTCGAGCTTGGTCGGGTTTGGTCGGGAAATTTCGGTGATCGGGATGATCAAGTTGATCGGATCGGCAGTGGGAATCCTCCTTGACCAAAATCTGGTTAAGGTCACTTTGAGATATCAGAAGTAAGGCCATTATATAAATTTTAACACAACCAAATTGTTCATACTACAGTTTGTCTGTACTGTTACTGTATTAGTCATCATGCAATTCAGAAAATAATTTACATGAAATGTTCACCATTTGGAGAGGCATGTCACATCGTAGGCACAAACATATCTTTGGCTCAGATTGTTAAATATGTTCAAGAATTATTGACAATAAATTTACTGTTGATGATGCAAATTATTCTAAAAATTGATGATTTAGTTTTGCATACTTTCCTTTTGTGACTTAACAATTTTATAGGGGCATCTGTGTCTGTGACTCGTCTTGCTTCATGCTTTTTTGTTTTTTTAATTTTTTTTTGTCTTGACTACTTCATCAGATGTTTTGGCCCAACTCTGAAGTTGGAAAGCCACTCCATTGTGCTACCATCATCTGATGTGACATATCACACATTCCTCCACTTAAGTGAAACACCACATGTGTGGTACCAAAGAAAGACTGAGTCTTAATCGATCTTTAATGGCAGTGGATGGGAAATATATTTGTTAGTCTCTAATCAGCTTTGGCATTGATTTTCTATTAGGTCCGCTTTATTGCAGATCTGCATGCTATGTCCATTACATGTTCTTCAAAGCCCCATATTTTCAGTTTCTTTCCATTACTTGAAACACTGGATTATTGGATTTTCATGCGAATGCATTCTGTAAGCTCATGAAGGCTTTTATCCTTCACCTATAAAGCTTCATATGGAAATTTGCAAATCCAATTGGTGGTAAATTACTTAAGGCTTTCCTTCTGTCTGATAATGTTCTTGACTCAAAACAGTTTAATAAGAAGTCATGTAGTCATTTGCAATTAACTTGTCTGTTTTAAATGGACTAAACAAATCATGCACACATGTGTATGCATTCTCATTTAATTTGGACAGCATTCATTTTCCACTTCCCATTATTGTACTAAGTAGGCTTATCTCTTGTTATAATAAATTGTGACTTAATTTATTGCTGTGTTTAAATTTTAAAAAGCTGAAAATGTTTCTTGCCCAAAGTCTTTTCCAATTTGTTTAGAAGATAATTAATCTCAGTAAGATTGTGAAGATTGTATCTAAGGAGGTATCTTTAATTTTAAAAATTATCACAAAGCTGGATGAACTTTGAAAACCATTAGCATCGTCTGGAACAGTCTCCATGCGTAGTATGGACCTGAACAGCAAATAACATCTGAATGCTGTGAAGTAAGGATTCAAGCACTCAATATGGCCGTATTCAACATGTTCATGGAAGATATGTCAATAAAGAAACTGTAACTGTCAGTCTGCTGTAGATACATGATCTGCAATCCAATGTTGTGGAAGCAGAATTATGCACTGTCATCAAACCAATTTAGTTTCACAGTAAAGCTTGCATTTATAGCTACATGGAAATATCACACACAGTGTGCCATTGGTGACTTGCCTTAAATAGAAGAAAAGCAGGAATTAACCAGAAAGTCTCTAGTAAAATGTATTGTTCCTTTGTAATTGACATTTTAAATTAATTGAAAGAAGAGCCTGTCACAGGCAGTAAAATTGCTTATTTAATAATTCTGGATGGGATTATAGTGCTTTCATGCACTCAAACCAGCTGTGAAAGTGAAGGAAAGTGTTTGTGTCCTTGCTCCTCCTCCTGTTTTTAGATGGTCGCTTTAGCGACCGTCTAATGTGCATGATGTAAAATTCAGTTCGATACGGCCTGGGTATGATTAGCCCAATTCCCGCTTACACTATGCGCGAAGAAAGAGTTGTATAATTTATGCAAGAGGTTTGAGTTCTCCAATTATGTTTATTCACAAATGGAAACATTATATTAATATCGTGTTAAATGCAATAGTTTCGAATGGTGTTTTATAGAAAAGAATAAAAAAAAACAATGATCGTATTGCACGTGTCGCGGAGGAGATTGTTTATGAATGATTAAAATAGTCCACTTTCTGCTGCGTCCGCGTGACGTAGTATTTTCGCTCATCTCATTCATAAATCTGAGGCTGGCGATAAACAAAGGGGAGTCCGGGTGAGTCCGCACTAGTATAAGGTTACGCTTGTTTCAGGGGCGTAGATAATGGGGGGGCAGGGGGGGCGGCTGCCCCCCCCCAATATTTCGGCTAGTCATCGTTATATAAATAAATGTAAAATCCCAAAAAAATCGCCGCCCCAAAACCAGTATTTTTGTAATCACGCGCCGTCAGTGCAGAAGCCATGTGTCCCCTAGGTAAAATAATGGGATGGTTGGAACCTCTTAATGTTGATGGCAACATTATTCAGACACTATAATGTTTATTTAACTTGCCTGGCAAAACAACCCTTCTTCGAAACTGCTTGAATCATAAACACACTGTCAGTGCTAATGTCTTCACTGTTTATCTCAGACTGCAGAACATTCCAGGAATTAGACAGTAATGACCATTAGTATCATGTCAACAGTCTCTGAAATCAAATACGCGTGAAAAACATTCATCAGTTTGAAAATATTTTTGTTCTCTAAGTACATCAGTTATTATTTGATTAGAAATCATTGAAACAATATCATATATGTAATTGTTTAATGTTCAAAATGAGTATTCCTAATCAGCCTCGAAATTTTGCGTTTCCTAAGCGTACATTCGGGAAGAAAAAGCCAGAACAGCGTTCATTCCAATCTTGTTGGTTTGATTCCTTCACATGGCTCCACTACGATGAGGTATGTATATTAGTATTAAATTTTAATTTGCGATCGTTCTTATCTTTTCTGAACCTAACGTTGATCTAAATACAAACGAAATTTAGAAAAAAAGGCACAACATACAAAAAATACTCGTATTGTAAAAAAAAATGTTGCTTAATAATGTTTCTTATTATTATCATTAATATTTAACACAAAATTTATTACAATGTTATTCTTTTCAGAGCCGGGACCTTGCGTTCTGCCACCTCTGCATGGCGGCCAAGAAGTTGGGCAAGATCGGCAACACGAAGGTGGACGGCAGCTTCATCAGTGATGGCTTCTCCAAATGGAAAGCGGGTACCGAGAAGTTCCGGAAGCACGAAAAAAGCGAGTGCCACAAGGAGGCGGTCGAGCGACTGGTGACGCTTCCCGCCACGACGCGTGACGTGGGGGAGATGCTGTCAGCGGGGCACGCTAAGGAGAAGGCCGACAACCGGAAGCAGCTGCTGCAAATCCTACGCAGCATACGGTTCCTCGCACGCCAGGGCATCGCGCTACGTGGGCACGACGACGATGAGGGGAACTTCATGCAGCTGCTACAACACCACGGGGAGACGGACAGCTCTATTCTCGCGTGGCTGGAACGGAAGCGGGACAAGTTCGTCGCCCCTGATATCCAGAATGAAATACTCCAGCTCATGGCACTGCGCATCCTCCGTAAAGTGGCCAGCGACATCAAGACAAACGAGTTCTACACAATCATGGCTGACGAGACAACAGACAAGTCCAACCGAGAACAAGTGGTGGTAGTCTTCAGACATGTGGACGAGGACTTAAATGTGCACGAGGACTTTGTTGGGTTTCACCAAGTAAATTCCATTGACGCCACTACACTGACGTCGGTCATAGAAGACACTCTTCTAAGAATGAACCTATCCTTGAGCCAGTGCAGAGGGCAGTGTTATGACGGGGCCAGCAACATGACCGGAGCGAAGCGTGGTGTGGCGACCAACATCTTAGCAAAGGAGGAGCGAGCTGTGTTCACGCACTGCTACGGACATGCACTCAATCTGGCCGTTGGGGACTGTGTACGTCAGTGCAAGCTCTTGCGCGACACCATGGATACAGTGCATGAAGTCTCCAAACTGATTAAGTATTCACCAAAGAGGGACAGTACCTTACAGACCCTGAAGGAGGAGATGAGCCCCGATACCCCTGGTTTCCGTGTACTGTGCCCCACGAGATGGTCAGTGCGTGCAGCAAGCCTGTGTAGTGTCTTAGACAACTACACTGTGTTACAGACCTTGTGGGACACCTGCTACGAGCAGACCAAAGACTCGGAGATCCGTTCCAGGATAGTAGGCGTGCGGTCCCAGATGGAGAGCTTCGACCTCTTCTTTGGTATCCATCTGGGTTACATCATCCTGCGACATACAGACAACTTGAGCCGCACCCTACAACAGAAGGACATGTCCGCATCAGAGGGTCAGGCAGTTGCTTCAATGACGGTGGAAACATTGACCAGCAAGCGCTCCGACGATGCCTTCGACAAGATTTGGGTTGACGTCAACAGCCAGCTCGATGACGTCGACGTAGGAGAGCCAGTGGTTCCCAGGCGACACAAGATGCCGAAACGCTATGACGTTGGAACCAGGGCCCACGAGTATCCAGCCACAGCACGTGATCGGTACCGCCAGGTCTACTTTGAAGCATTCGATTTGGTGATCGCGTGTATCAAGGACAGATTCGATCAGCCAGGCTACAAAACCTACAGATCCCTCCAAGACCTTCTGGTGTGCTGCGCCTGTGGTGGTGACTACGCCACTCATCTGCGGAGCGTGATGGACTTCTACAGGGACGACTTCAACGAGCAGGCGCTCACCACTCAGCTGGAGACGTACCAGGTCGCCGTACGGGACAAGAAGGTCAAGACCATCACGGACATTGTCACGTTCTTCCGCGACTTGTCTCCTGAGTCTCGCCTCTTTTTCTCGGAGGTGATGCGCGTCCTCCGCCACGTCCTGGTAATGCCCGCCACCAACGCCACCAGCGAGAGGTCCTTCTCCGGCCTGAGACGCCTGAAGACGTACCTCCGGACGTCTATGACACAGGAGAGACTCACCCACCTCATGACGCTCCACGTGCACAGGTGTGCTACCGACGCAATGGACTTGTTAGATGTTGCCAATGAGTTCGTCAGTGTGAATGAATCACGGTTAACTATCTTCGGGAAGTTTTCATAGAATGTGACACTTGGCATTAACATTACGCGAACAGTGCATGATAAATTGTGGCTTAAAAATGAATTATCCGTAATTTTTGTTTATTTAACTTAATTTAATAATATTTATTCATCCTGGTTCAGTATTTTAATAGTGCTCGAAATGTGGATACATTCTTTACTAATCATGTCATATTGTATTGGTTGTTGTGTATTTTCATGTGGTTATTTATAACAATCTCCCATTTTCAGGTGTTAAATATGTCCATCAGTAATAAAATATATCCGTTGTGAATGTAATGTTAATGTTTTTTTTTTTCATATCACTTGTAAAACTCCGTCATTAAAATACATAAACATTTACTTAATTTTATGTTGTAATTAGAGTTTTTGGAAAGAAAACAATAACATTTATATCAACATGAAAGTTCCCCAAAAACGCACCATTTTAATTGTAATTGTAATTTTTTTCGGAACCACGGGAGAGGACAACCCTCTCAAACGAACCTCTTTATGTTCCCAGTACAGAAACTGGACCGCCCCCCCAATGTTGGGAGGTTATCTACGCCCCTGTGTTTATATTCACAGGTCTCAATTAATAACACGTTGACCACGAGTTCAACAATTATTACCGGGATACGATAGACAACATAAAAATGATTCATTATCGCTGAAACTGTTAAAAATCATTTAAATATAACAAGAATATTCTCTCAAAAATGTAGTCTCGCTGTTTTGAAATAAGGTTTGGAATTTTGGTTTCTAAATAACTTAATTAAAAACAAAAGTTTAATTATAGTGTTTCTTAGTTTTAGTCGCATATTTACCGCATTATAATGTGTGTTATAATAGGCAAACCATACATTAGTAAAATTCAATGTGCCTTCGCACATAGAAGGAATGGGTCAATTAGGTGCTGCGTTTCCTTTGCTTACTTCAGTTAGAGGTCAATTCTTTACGTAAAAGCAATCACAAGGCCCCGGCTTCAGAGGAATTGCGGAGCGTTCTTACATAATTAAAGTCGTAGTCGCATGGTATTTGCGTTTAGCGTCCTATTTGGTCACGTGGTTCTTTTTCGCGGGTGTTTTGGCATTCATGATATGAGGCTATTAATAGATGCGCCTGTCGATAAACAAAGGAAAGTTTACGGGCGATAACAACGCAATAGGTTACGCTCTCACATACAACTCAATGACGTAGTACAGGTCGTAAATTGAGAGATTTGGGAAAAAGTTGACGCTTATTTGTATTCTCAATTTATAAAACGTTGAACATAAGTTCAACAAAAACTTCAGCGATACGATAGACTAAAAAAAAACATAATCGCTTAACCCGAATATAACAAATAATTTATAATAATAATAAGAATGACCTGTTTCATAACCTCGTTGAAGCTACTACATCGGGTATTTCTGGAAAGCGTTCTTGGTTCTCAACACATAGCGGCGATCTTTTGTATTTACGGGTGCTAGCAACGCAATAGTAGAAGCTTAGTAGAAGGTTTAGCTTGTTTATATTCACAGTTCTCAATACATTGACAGTTGGATATGAGTTCATCAATTACTCAGGCATACTATAGGCAACCTCGAAAATGCTTTATAATCGTTAAACCGAAAACAACTAAATATATTTTATTAAATATATTTATAACAATACATGTCTTTTAAAAATGTAGTCGGCGTATACGCCGACTTTGAAATAAAGTTAGCAATTTACTTTTCTAAATAATTGAATACAATTAAACAAAAGTTAAACTATTGTGTTGTGTTTTTCACTTGTAAGCTGCATATTCACCGCATGAAATGTGTGTTAGCATTGTCAAACCACACATTAGTGTGAGTAAATAAAAAATATACTACGGGAGAGCACTTCATATGTGTCCTCATATGCCTTGTTATGAGTATCTTTCTTCATTATCGAAATATATCGTATGTTTATATTTGATTTAAACGCAGTTTTCTTTCGTCACATTTAAATCACACGTCAATAGCGCCGTCATGCGAAAATGGGTCTTATGCGTTTCGGCAAGCGTTTGTTAAACCCAACATGTGCTCTTGCGCAGTCAGGCCATAGGCGACGCTGTTCGCTTTAAAATCACTCAATATGTTATGTTTCTCCTTACCAGAAGGAGGGATAGCTGAGTGGGCTATTTATATGAAGGGCGCATATGGAATAAGACCCATTTTCGCATGACGAGGGTCATTACAAATCTCATTGCGAATTGAAAATCCCACATTTAAAAACAATGCTTTTTGATACAAAATTGAATTCAAAATAGCAAACTTGTTAATAATGGCAGCCTATCGACACATTAAGGAATGATTTCCAGACGTGCTGACCAAGTACGGCAAACATTGTGGTATGATAATTAAACGATTTTCTCCTTATCGTGACACTATACTATTTCGCTAATGATTGTTTTCTCATCTTGGAGGCGAAATTGAAATTCTGCGAGATGGATTGTAACGCTTAATTGTAACAGGGCCACAATTTGTGTCGTTTGAGCATACAGAGAGTAGTCCGGAATTTCTTACACTGAACAGTGCTACATCCTTTGAATTGAGCACATACGCAGTGATGTAGCAAAAATTCAGAGGTTGTATCTCGAATCAGCTTATTAAATATTCGAAAATCTTCATGCATGTCTGTTGGCGTTATGTTAAAGTCACTAAGATGAAAACTGAAACAGCTTCGCCTAAAAGCGCATTAGTGCTCTATACCTATGTTTATGTTAGCGTTGTTGACACCGTGTGAACTGCTCGGGTAACAAGTAAAGCATAAACAGCAATGTTTATATACTTTTACTCCTCCATATACAAGATACGAAGATTATTGTATATTTTGAATTTGTATATGGTGTCAAAAATCAAAAGTTAAGTTCTCATTACCATTTTCATCATACTTTCTTTGCTTTCAGAACTTCCAAAAAAGCATGCTGTTTTTTTTTTGTCTTAGTTATTTCTATGAAATAATAAGGATGATAAAAAGTGCACACAAAACTCGACCCGTGCGCTATGACACACACTTTTTTAAGTTGAATGGCGTGTGTTCATTTCAAACTTGCGATTGATTTTGAAAAATGAATTGCGTGTTAAATTATGCAATAGCGAACATCTTCAGTGCCTTCAGCGCTTTGATTACATGTCATGTTACGATGACATATAGAGCATACGTAAACGCATCTACCTCACTCATATCTAAAAGTCACAATAAGAGTTCAAAGGTGAATTTGGGGAATTGCACAACTCATAAACAATTGAAACACAAACTGTTCTTAATGAGGAGCCAGCCAGCCTGACATTCTAGCCCAAAGTTCAAGGTCACATGTAAAGGTCAATGCTGGATTATGGGCCTGATGCAGCTTGTGAAGACTGTAACTATAGTACCCTCATTTACCAGACAATTTGATGTGCAAGGTCAAAGTCATTATAAAAGGTCAATGCTGAAATAAGAACATTATTAATGAAACATGCTTTAATCTCTTGAGAGGACTTGTTGCACATTATGCCTTTGTCCTGATTGCCAGGGTCAAGGTCACACATGGAATAATGGGACATGAAAAGCTTTCTTTATAATAAGCTTTGCATTTGTATTGTTGTCATAGTCCAAATGAGATTCCATTTTGGCCACAAAATGTTGAAATTTATTTTTTATTTCCTTATAAAATATCTTCGCCACAGATCTTTGTTCAGACTTTCCCATACATGGATAAGCATTTGTCATACGACAGTGAAACTTTTAATTACTTAAAATCAAATACTGTAGCTTGTATTTTGATTGCTTTTTAACACAGTTTTGTTTGTGTATAATCTTGTGCCT
Organism: Dreissena polymorpha; assembly: GCF_020536995.1. NCBI lineage: Eukaryota > Metazoa > Mollusca > Bivalvia > Myida > Dreissenidae > Dreissena > Dreissena polymorpha. The sequence continues at coordinate 23,166,833 of NC_068358.1, read as the reverse complement.
ATCAGTTATTTAGCGTTGGTGACCATTCAATTTAAGACCCATCATATCCTGGTGAAAATTTTAAGGCAATCTATTATTTTTCAAGACCTTTTACAAAATAATGAAACCTGAACATATCAGCATCACAATAACGCTCAAAATCAACGAAAATTTCGTTAAGTATTTCGTAAAATAAAGTTAACACCTTAACAATCAGTGTTCCTTATAGCAATAGCCAAAATTTCAACGCTAGATGTGGTATGATTACTTAGATTTTTGTAGATACAAAATGCTAGTTTTTATTTATTTGTGGCCACAATTAATTCCGGGTGTGTAGAAATACCGAAATCCCCGTAATTACCGAAATCTCCAGAAATCCCCAGAAATCCCCAATAATATTTATTATTTATCAAAATACTGCGGATATTAAGATAGAATATTGCAAAATACAATCTATTCACTGATGAAAAATTGTTTTTATCCATGTTTGGTAGTGAAAAACTAAAATATATACATAAATATTGGGATTCCGATTATGAATCCATAGTGCATGTTTTCATAAGCACGATCAGGTACACAAATCCCCACTGTAAAGCTCTTCAAGTGTCAAAAAATCATCTGGGTGGCTTTTTGATATATGAAAGAAGAGGTACAGACAAAAACTTAACAACAATATTTACAGCGGGGATTTCTGTACCTGATCGTGCTTGTGAAAACATGCACTATGGATTCATACTCGGAATCCCAATAATTATGTATATATTTTAGTTTTCCACTACCAAACATGGATAAAAACAATTTTTCATCAGTGAATAGATTGTATTTTGCAATATTCTATCTTAATAGCCGCAGTATTTTGATAAATAATAAATATTATTGGAGATTTCGGGGAATTTCGGTAATTACGGGGATTTCGGTATTTCTACACACCCGGAATTAATTGTGGCCACAAATAAATAAAAACGAGCATTTTGTATCTACAAAAATCTAAGTAATCATACCACATCTAGCGTTGAAATTTTGGCTATTGCTATAAGGAACACTGATTGTTAAGTTGTTAACTTTATTTTACGAAATACTTAACGAAATTTTCGTTGATTTTGAGCGTTATAGTGACTTTAACTCATTTATGCCTTGTGTCTAGAAAAAAGGCCTTTGCAAACAGTGTAGACCCAGATGAGACGCCGCATGATGCGGCGTCTCATCTGGGTCGGCGCTGTTTGTTAAAAGGAATTTCTGTCAGAAATATTCTAAATATAGAAATAAATATACTAGACATCTCTAATTTTAGAAATATATTGATCCTTTTTAGAAGGATGGGAGAGTCCACTAGGCATAAATGGGTTAAAAAAGCAAATAACACATGATCCGATAAAATAATTATATAGGCATGTTTGCAGCTTGTTTTTGGTCTGTAATGACTATAAAAATAGTTTTTATGCTCCCCCTATATAGTCGCCGCTTCGTCTGTCCATCCGTCCGTGTGTCCGTCCGCCCGTGCACAATTTTTGTTCGGGCTATTTCTCAGCAACTAATGATTGGAAATCAATGAAACTTAATGGGAAGCTTCACTACCAAGAGGAGATGTGCATATTATCAGCGGGTTCTGGTCGGATGATTTTTCACAGAGTTATGCCAAATTGAAATTTTCCATTAACTGTACATATAGTGTAATTCTTGTCCGGGCTATTTCTCAGCAACTAATGACCGGAATTCAATGAAACTTTATGGGAAGCTTCACTACCGAGAGGAGATGTGCATATTATCAGCGGGTTTGGGTCAGATGATTTTTCACAGAGTCATGGCCCTTTGAAATTTTCTATAAAGAAATTATTGTTCCCCCAACTACTGTACCCTCAAGACGTTTCCTTTTAATCTGAATATATAGTGCAATATTGTGACAAAAAAAACTTTGGGGAGCATCACCCGTCTCCTACGGTTTCTTGTTTTTTTATAGTGACTTGCTGGTTATCTTATTTTGTGCGTAAAAAAAATCCAACAGCAGATTGCATAAATACTGCCTTCCATAATGCTGGAAATCTGTGGCACAAATGAGCGCAAACATGCTACAAAGTCATAAAACATTCTGGAATAACAGTACTAAATCCTTGCACTGGAGTTTGCTTAATTACATTTTCAGATTTCTACACATAGAACAATCATAAAGTTGGTTTTTCAGTGAAATAATTTATTCATTAATATATCTTAAATGCAGACTAATTGTTTGTGTAAAGGCAGTTAATACACGGAGTTGATACATTGCCACGTGAAACATGAACAGATATCAGAAAATACTTAAAGCTGGAGTGTATAAAGCTTTTGCAAAAAAAGAAAACTAATTCAAAATGCACTGTTTGAAAGGTAAATAAGGTTTTAAAAGATTGCATACATTTCATACGAACAGGAGCGTATGTAAGTGGTTTGCTTATTTCGACCTTTGAATGTCCTACATTTTGATAGCACAGAACATGAATTCAAATTATAATAACAAAATCACATAAAATGCAGGTTTATTCTATAAAGAAATAATTGAATGAAACATGATACACAGTAATCATAAGACGTTTATTTGGAACGAAAAAAACTAAAATCTGGTGTGTTTTTTTCAAAGTAAGAATACAATTTACCATTGCACTTTGAGAATAGGTCCATTTAAAAGAAGTTGTGTTTTTTTGTTATCACATATTTATGTACGTATTGTGTTTTATTTTATTTCAGCATATAAAGTGTGATTGGATGCAATGCTTTTGAATGAAGAATGTACATCATCAATTTTTGTGTTTCGACACAATCTCAATAAACTTCTTGCACTTGTCCTTTTCGATATAAACATGTTTTCCTATGAACACTTATTCCCTACTTATTTTAACGAGTCAACGTGTTTTGTGCCCAATGTTTCCCATTAGCCAACAACTGCAGTGCATCAGTATTTTGATCTCAACAAAAATATCTAATTATCTACTTTTAAAACCAGCAGACAGTCTCTGATGGTCACAGAGATGCCATTAACCCTGTGTCAGAACACCTGCATCTTCCTGACAATTAGGATAGTGCAAGTATGTAGGCGTAGTTGACTAGAATTTAATTTGTAATTATTATTTGTACTTTGTCAAAGGTTAATTAGTCCCCTACCGGTTTCACCGGAGGGGACTTATGGTTTTCGCTCTGTGTGTCCGTCAGTCTGTCACACTTTTCTGGATCCTGCGATAACTTTAAAAGTTCTTAATATTTTTTCATGAAACTTGGAACATTGATAGTTGTCAATATGGACATTATGCATGTCATTTCATTTCGTTCCTATGTCAAAAATTATGGTTGCTATGGCAACAAATAGACTGGAAATACTGCTGAAAATGGTGGTTTTCTGGATCCTGTGATAACTTTTAAAGTTCTTAATATTTTTTCATGAAATTTGAAACATGGATAGTTGGCAATATGGACAATATGCACGTCATTTCATTATGTTCATACGTCAAAAATTCTGGTTGCTATGGCAACAAATATATATATAAAAAAAATCTAAAAATGGTGGAATTTCTGACAATGGTTGAGCCGGTAGGGGACTTATATTGCTTGACAATAGACTTGTTTGAGTCAAAGTTGTGGTTAAAATTATGCGCATTTCTGTATTTTCTCTAATGACTGCCCAAAATTCCAAATGAAAGGTTTTCTAAAATAAGCTTTTATTTTTTTTTAATCCTTCAATAAATCACAACATAAATTTCATATCTTTCGTCCTCTTTGATGTAAAACTGAAACAAATGTTATGTTAAAAAAAACTTATTCTCAATTTTATTTCAATCGTGAGTTAAACAAAAAACAACTAAAATTCCCAAATTATAGTCTTAATGGCATAATTTTTCCTGATCCAAAAGTAGTAGGCCATAGCCAAAACGGAGCAATATTTCTCAATCCAAAAGGCACAAGCCATAGTCAAAAGGGCGCAATTTTTCCCAATCCAAAAGGCACAGGCCCCAATAGTCCAATAGTCTTTAATATATACATATGTAGCAAATGTTGTGCCAAAAATGGACCATGCTTGCTTGATGACCTCAAAATTTCATACTCTCAGATTCTTTGCTTGTGATAACTTTAAACACTATACATTGAAAAAAAAAACATTATAATTTATAACATTATTGGTTATGTATGCTTCCTGTTTGAATGAAGCTTCCATTCCATATTGCCAATGCCTTTCTGTACATTGACAGAGATCGATATAAAGGTGCGCAGTGTGTTCTTTTTCTATTTAAACGAAAAACTACGCATCATTTCCGTAATTCGATGTGCACCATTACGAAATGCGATGCCCGTTGCATTAATCTTATATAAGATAAACTACTCCTACACAAATTATTTGTTTGCTCTTACTTGACTTCTTAGATCGTTAATGAAAAAATTGAGGTCATGTTTGTTAAAGTTGTTGTTGTCATGAAAACTCGTTGATTTACAACGCAACACATCTTATTTGAACTGACGCGAATTAATTTAATATATTTTTCAACTTCGATTTGCTTTATTTTGAAATTTAATCCAAAGTTTAATGGTAGCAAGTGTCTTTTTTTACTGGAATTGTAAACAGAACAGAAGTCTTCCGAAAATTTGCACTCTGCGTGAATTGACAGTTTGACGTCATCAAAAGAAAGCGGCTTCCTGTCTGAAGCAATAAAGCGGCCAATTCTTGCTGACAAAATTGGCTTTCGTTGTCTAGCAATCAACATGCCGAACCAATTGTGTGTTTGTTCCTCAATGGCAATCGTCCAATTTAATAATAGCACGTGCATAGCTCTGTCTTCGAATCTTTTGCAGAGAATGGAGGTGGAGTTTAATGGTTAATTGAGCAAGTGTTTTACGCAATTTGAGTTCTGATTTGCCAAAATTACTCAGCTCTAAGCATTGAAACGAGGAATATATTTATCAATGATTTTCCAAGATATACCAATAAGTTCCGATTTACACACTTTCTGTACAGTTCCTATCTATGGCGGACGCTGTGTTTACAAAATTCCTAAACACTTATATCGTAAATAATGGCATTGTTTTATTGGATTATTTATACTTATTATCAAATTGCAAGGTAATACTATTTTTATCTACTATAATATCCGGTTTGTTTAATAAAATTAAAATATTATACAATATAGTTGCGTCACAGACTCGGAAATAAATTTGATGGGGTCGCAATTTTACTGACGCTGATTTTCCTATTGTCTGTAATTTTTACCCTAAATAAATCTTGGGAAGTGCCCATTCATTTTTGCAAAGTGCCCATTCAACTGTATAAGCGCCCATTGTTCTTTTCATCTATGGGGCAGTAATCCCATTAGAGAATTCAAAGTACTGACAGTACTGGTGTGACGATGCTTTTGAGAGGATGGATATAAAAGCATCAAGTTAAGTTTATCTACATCACCACAATCACCACAATTGTGTATGTTGGTACGAAAAAAAAATTTGGTTACAAAAATTTGCGAAAAAAAAATTGGGTATAAAAACAAATTTGGGTATGAAAAAATATTTGGGAACAAAAAAATTGGGACCGAATTTTTTTTGGGTACGAACAAAAAATTGGGGATAAAAAAAAAATTGGGTAGGAAAAAACAATTGGGTACTAAAAATTTTAGGTACGGAAAAAAAATTGGGGGAACGGGAAAGTAGTACTTGTGGGGAACTTGACCCACACTCGCACATTTTCGGCCCTTTCCGTCAAACATCAGATCAGTTCCTCGAAGGCAATAGTATGAATACACATTTTGGAAGCGGTAATGCAGTCCTACCTACGCGCGTCAAAATGTAAGCGAAATATGTACACAAGTCTGTCAGGAATGATTGAATTAACGAAGAAAATTGTGTATTGATGTAAGTTTTTTGAAGAAATGTGCAGAAAATATATTAAACAAGAGCTGTGTTTGTGAAACACAATGCCCCCTGCTGCGCAGCTTTGAAGCCATATATTTTACCTTTAACCTTGAAGGATGACCTTGACCTTTCACCACTCAAAATGTGCAGCTCCATGACATACACATGCATGCCGAATATGGAGTTGCTATCTTCAATATTGCAAAATTTGACCTTTGACCTTGACCTTGAAGGATGACCTTGACCTTTTACCAATCAATATGTGCAGCTCTATGAGATACGCATGCATGCCAATATTGAAAAAGTTATGGCCAATGTTAAAGTTTTTGGACAGACAGACAGACAGACACTTTATATTTGACATTTGACCTTGAAGGATGACCTTCACCTTTCACAACTGAAAATGTGCAGCTCCATGAGATGCAGATGTATGCCAAATATCAAGTTGCTATGTTCAATATTAAAAAAGTTATGGCCATTAAAGTTTTCGGACGGACGGACAGACTGACACACTGACTGACTGACTGACAGTTCAACTGATATAGGCCACCCTACCGGGGGCATAAAAAGCAATGGCGATATTATTTATTGCTATCATGTAACTGCATGATTGTGTATATGTTTACAATACACAAAGCATAAATAATGATATAAATATACTGATTGAGCTTATAATAATCTGAGAACTATAAGGACTTAAAATACAATTTTGTGTCCTGATTTCATGAAGAAATGACCATGCATGTCCTAGATTTCAAATTCAAGGCCCTGGTGTGACACATTGGTAGCATTACCGTTAAACTGTTACCAGGCTTATGAAATTAGTTTTTATTGAACTATCTAAGGAAATCTTAATCAGGCACTGATATTTCTTGTTTTAATACAGTCATAGATCAGTTGTGGCCTCTGGGTAATGACCAATTTTTGCTTACTTGTCACACCCTTAAAACTTTCCACACGTCTTTAATAGGCTAGCAAATCTGGATTTAGGTGATCTTCAATGGTACATTTAAACTTTAGCTCTGTTACAAGAGTGCTGGTAAAGTCCAGTCACATATTTAAATCTAGGCCATGTCAAAATCAAAGTGTAAAAAAGACAAATGAAAGATGCGTTCATTAATTATTGTCCAGTTGTTTACTACTGCTGTAAGTTTTTATATAATATGACGGATGAACATCATGTGAGAGAAAATTCACATTATCATTGTATATCAGGTTTAGCAGCCTTTTAGATAACAAAGTATGCTAGTTTTCAATGTCGCTTCTGGGGATCAAACCCGTAGGGCTTTTAGGAAGATTCTGAAATTTTCGATCCCTCGAGAGCAACCAAACCAAAAATTAAGTCAAATATTGCCGACTCGTTTTTTTGAGTCGGTTCATGAGGGATAATGGAGCTCGATTGGTCATTGTCGGCTCTGGTACTACTTACATGTACCCGGGGTACTCTTAAGTATACTTACATGTACCCTAGGTACTCTAAGTATACTTACATGTACCCCAGGTACGGTAAATAAACGTAATTGTACTCGGTCCATATTAGACTGTACCCGAGTTGTATTCGCGCCCATAATCCGATGTCGTAAAACGCGCAACCGATTATCTTAAACACACTTCTCTTCAAAAAACACTGTATCAACATGCTTTTTGAGTATGTGTTCCGATAATATAGAGGCCATTTTACAGAAAATTGACATAAATGTGCAGGGCTTAACACTAAGGCATGTCCGAACGACATTCACTGCCTGTACCTTGGTCCGGGCTAGCCAATGTCCCAGGAACATGCCCGACCGGTCGTGTGTATTTTGGGCGGGATTATATGTTCTTTATCAATAAACTGCGTTTTAAATAAGCTTTTCAAAGATGCAAAAATCTTAATACAGTACGATCAGATGACAATTAAATCCCAGAGTGAGTTCGGAGACAACAAACGGATCGTATCTCGAAATAGATTCGGAACCCCCTGATTGCAATCAAAAAGAGGCCGACAATTCAGAAAATCCCCGGCGGTTTTCCTGGTAAAACACGTCAGTACCTATTTTTTAACGGAATGCCGCTAGACACGGTTTTTTATTGGTTCCTCGAAGTGACGTGTTTTCTCAATGAAGATATGTTTGAAACTAAAAGCCGGGATCGCCCAGGATCGTCCAGAATGATGAAGGTATAAAACTCGATATTAACACAAAGTAACTATAAAATTAATAGTTATTTATCAATTTTAAATAATGTTAATTTGTTGTCATTATGGAAAAGTTATTCCATCCTTTAGACGATTAATAAATCCATTTAGATGAAGATAGAGACTTTATTTAGATTAGAAGTGTTTTGACAATATTTTTTATGCAATTCAATTAGCAAAACTAATATTAATTGTCGATCCCGGCTTTTAGTAGAGAGTTTACCCTGTACAATTGTTACAACTACCGTACACGTTATTTAGCTAAGATTCACTTACCATTTCTTGTAAGACGGTAACCCGGCAATCTATGTAAAAAAGGTTTTAACGTTCATGTCGTTGTTTAAGTTTGGCTTTACGATGGGGATGGGGGTTCCTCGGATACGAAAAGAAAAGGGAAGGAGGAAAGTAAGAGAAAGTATGAGGAAGAAAAAAACAAGAAAATTTCTCCAGAAATGGCGTGAAGATTACAAATAGATGTCTTAAATAGATGAATATTGAATTCAATAGCATTAGTAAGGCAAGCTAATAATTATGATTTAATCATAATTGCGCATCTCCAAACACAAGAAAATACAAGTTGAATAATAAATATAAAGGTTTTTATAATACTTGGGTCAGGGCACATGAAAGATTGGTCAGGGCTAGTAGGTTCTGCATTTACTAGCCCGAACGGGCTTGTTGAAAAAAAAGTTAGTGTAAAGCCCTGATGTGTATATATAATTATTAAAAAAAAATAGTCGACAACGACTGATTTAGGGTTAAATTTCCCGGGTACATTTTAGTATATTTACCGTACCCAGGATACATGTAAGTATACTTAAGAGTACCCGGCGTACATGTACGTAGTACCCGAGCCGACAATGAACAATCGAGCAATACTGGAAGGTGCAACATCTCTCACGCCCCCTAGCATCGCCTTTAGCAGTATTCAATTCTCAACAGGAAAGTGCTGGAGTCATTGATCCCGAGGGACAAGAAAAACAATTGATTAATGTTCGAAATAAAGAATTTGATTAATGACAATTCTTTTGAGCCAGGTCACAGGAAAAGCGCAGTCAAATCAGTATCCAATTAAATTATTTGTTATTGTCAGAAAAACGCTTTTAAGCAAACAGCTTTCAAGCTACTGCAGGCTGATCTAGATCCAAACTGGCCACAATAGCCTTAATGTCTCTTTTACTGTGACACAGTTCATTTAACTTAAAAATGATAAAAAGTACTAACACTAAGAAAGAGTATACAAACCAGTAAAGTCTAAAGAGTTTGAAATCAATGTTGAATTTCAGGACAGCTTGGTGATCTGCAAATCCCCGATGAAATGTTGATATGGGGTATCATAGTCATTCAATAAGTCACAAAATGCTCGAATACAATTTATAAAGCACAATGTGACTTATATTGATAACTAAAAATACCAGTATGCCAGTTTTGCTGTGTCAAGCTGTTACGATCCAGAAAGTCCTTCATTCACATCGAGTATATATCCATCGAATTCCAACTATTGTTGTCATGAGCGGAGATTTAGTGAATAAATAATTCATATATCCTAAATGACAGCTTCTAAATAGCGAAACAAGCCAATTTATGCAGTAAGAAAGTTTTGAATCGCGACTCTCATGGTGGCGGCCATTGTTGAATGTTGAAACACGAACGACAACTCTACTAGGAGAATGTTATCAATGACGAGCAATCTCCTACGCAGTGGCGAATGCAAAAGGGAGGTTACTGAAAAATCAAGTTATCTCAATCGCACTGGCTCGGTCTTTTACATAGGTCGCCATTGTGAATTTTTTTTAGATGGTTATGATACCTTGGACGATGCTGTTCCAGCATCGTCAAAAAATATCCCGATCTCTGCATTGAAACTACTAAGGTCCTTACTGCAAACTGCAAAATTATATATAGCTTGATTCCAAATAACATGGTCAAAATTGCTTCTGAAAAAACATATATTTTTGTTACCTTTATATTTCATTATGAAAATGGATACTGGTGTATAAAACATTTTTTTTATTCAAACTTGTGAAATGTAAGGTAACTTAGCAAGGACAGAACCGCCAGAATTTTGTATAAGGTGCTCTTTGATTTGTGTTGAAGTCCATACATCATTCTTTCCAATAGATGTAGGGTTAGCAGAAAAACAAAAGTGCACAATAATAATGCAATATTAATACAATGCCAATCAATCTGAGCAAAAAATTGTCCATCATAGTAAATTCTTTGACAATTTATTGGATCTTTGCAAAGTCAGTTGTAAAACTGATTACCATAGGTTTCCACGTATAGCGCGCTACCGTGTATAGCGCGCAGGCTGTTTTTTAAATGCAAAAATGGAGAAATAAATATTTAAAGACAATAAAACCACCAAATCGGACAGAAAATGGCCGCCATTTTACTGTTGCACAATCCAATAATCCGGGGCATTGGAAAGCTTAATTAAGCATTCAAAATAGGAAGCGTCATTATAATTAGGAGCATGGGTTGCATAGCACTATACTTTTCTGACAATTTTGTAATTTTCTAGCTAAAGATTAACAGTCCACGTGCATTTCGTGAAAAACATGAGAAAATAAGAATAAGTGAACATCGTGTGATTTTTCCTCGGGGAAAGCATGGGCATTACCGGTAAATTTGAATGTCGCATGGGAGAAAGGGATACAGTTGTTGAGGTACACCACTGTTGAACGTTCAATATTTATACACACAAAATGCAATGGCATATCTTAACGTTCTCAAGTGTCAACTAGTGTCTCAAATCTCAATTAGCGTCTTAACAAGTCGTGGCACATATTACTCAACAACATCTGCCATTACGAAGTGCAAAATGACCCCCTTTCACACCTATCGTTACCTGCAAAAAAGATCTCGTTCGCACCTTCCCTTGCCTGCTCTCCGGAATGTCGACAACAATCCATTCATCAATAAAGAAGTGTAAAAACACAAACAAAGAAATGTCCGCAAGTTTATTCAAACAAATTTATTTTTGACCAAAACTTCTTCTACCGCATTCATATCTACCAGTAGCGACTTCTTGTTGTTTCGACAATGGTCCCTTAGTCTGTACGATTATAGGGTGGTAGTTTTCTGGAAAAAAACATGGCAGCCATTTTGATTATTTACGATTACACAACATATTTTTTACCAATTTAGCAGCCAGGATAGCGTTGTATCAATGTATAGCGCGCACCAGCTTTTTAATTTGAATTTTTGAGGTAAAACACTGCGCGCTATACGTGGAAACCTATGGTAGATGTTAATTTTGTTGTTTGATAAATTTGTTGACAAATCAAATTTAACAGTCCTTTAAATAATATGGTCCTGTTTGTCACATTTAATAATGTGTCAACAATAGTGCATGCATTAGTGAAATGACCTCTGTTAGTTGACATCCTTACTACTTTAACCATGGAAAAAATATCATATAGACCCGTATCAATTAAGCCTTGGTCAAATTAATGTCCTGTCTTGTGTGAAGCTCTTGGCATTCCTAAACCACCTTTCTCCAGATCCCAACTGTCTGGTTCCATCTTGGAATGTATGTAGGACAATCAGAATGAAGAGTGGAAGCTGTATAAACAAGTACCACAAGTAATAATATGCTTCCATATTGGGACGTTATAATGATAATATTCACCAGACAAATTAAGTGACTGCCATTTATTTCTCCACTTTCTTTATGATTTATATCACAGAATCCATCTTAAGTGTGGATGTGATCCTAGGCTCTGTCATTATGGGGCAAATTTTAGCCACGTTCTGGGAAAAACTGGGAAAAATGCATGTGCCTTAACCCCTTAACCCTTTGCATGCTGGGAAATTTGTCGTTTGCTAAAATGTTGTCTGCAGAATTTCTAAAATTAGCATTTTCTTCTATTTTTTTCCAGGAATACTATCAGAATAGCAAACAGTTTGGATCCTGATGAGACGCCACGTTCTGTGTGGTCTCATCTGGATCCAAACTGTTTGCAAAGGCCTTTAAAATTCGGTTCCCGCACTGAAAGGGTTAAGTCTCGTCCCAGATTAGTCTGTGCAGTTCAAACAGGAGAGGGCCTCTTGAATGCCTGAACAAGCTGTAGATTGTCAATGCAAATGAGCAGAACTGTAAACATAAAACCATCACAACTTACTTAATGGTGTTAAATTTCCTTTTGGGTAGTGCACAAAAGCTGCTGATTAAAGACACAAAGTTTTGATTTTACCCAGACTTAACAAATGGCTTATTAACCATCATAATGAGACTGAATACAAGAAAGATGAATAAATGAAATAAAGTATTAATACAGTGAGAATATAACATTTATAAGCTGCAGTATATTTAAGTTTACCATATTTATTCTTCAATGTATTGATTATATGTGGTTCCCTTTTTGTTCATTCCGGCTGACTCAGAATCTGGTTAGAATTATGAATGTGGGCAGCTTATACATAGCTGCCTAATCTCCATATCTCCTCTGGGGAATTAATACTTTACATTGATCATCCAAAATGTATTGATTTAGACTGCCAGAAAGTCTGTGGAAACGGATTGTCGAAAATTGTGCCACAAAGTCCCCTGCAGCTGAATTGATCATTGTAACTTCATTTTCTGTTAATATATGACAGACATGCAAAGACATGCCATGTGGGCATTTTGTGAAGATCAGAATTGAAAGGTTTGTTTTTTGCACAATGGATAATGAATAATTAAGTAAGACAGAAAGTTCCTTAGAAAATAGTAAATTTTGTTAAGCAGGTGCTTTCTTGAATTATTGAACAACAATTTGTCATTAGAATTTTTATGTCCCCCACTATAGTAGTGGGGGACATATTGTTTTTGCCCTGTCTGTTGGTCTGTCTGTTGGTCTGTTGGTCTGTCTGTTTGCGCCAACTTTAACATTTTGCAATAACTTTTGCTATATTGAAGATAGCAACTTCATATTTGGCATGCATGTGTATCTCATGAAGCTGCACATTTTGAGTGGTGAAAGGTCAAGGTCAAGGTCATCCTTCAAGGTCAGAGGTCAAATATATGTGGCCAAAATCGCTCATTTTATGAATACTTTTGCAATATTGAAGATAGCAACTTGATATTTGGCATGCATGTGTATCTCATGGAGCTGCACATTTTGAGTGGTGAAAGGTCAAGGTCAAGGTCATCCTTCAAGGTCAGAGGTCAATTATATGTGGCCAAAACCGCTCATTTTATGAATACTTTTGCAATATTGAAGATAGCAACTTGATATTTGGCATGCATGTGCATCTCATGGAGCTGCTCATTTTGAGTGGTGAAAGGTCAAGGTCAAGGTCATCCTTCAAGGTCAGAGGTCAAATATATGTGGCCCAAATCGCTTATTTTGTGAATACTTTTGCAATATTGAAGATAGCAACTTGATATTTGGCATGCATGTGTATCTCATGGAGCTGCACATTTTGAGTGGTGAAAGGTCAAGGTCAAGGTCATCCTTCACAAGGTCAAGGTCATCCTACAATGTCAAACATCATATAGGGGGACATTGTGTTTTACAAACACATCTTGTTCAGGGCTAAAATCAGATTTGTTTCCTTGGGAAGGTATTCCTCTTTAGCTCCAAAAATCATTTGGTTGCAAAATCGGCTGTCAAAAGCATTAAAGGGTCCATCCTTGGCTGGCCCCTTGTGTGGCGTTTGACCATTCAATAATTTTTACAGCCATGATTTCAGAAAACAACCTTACTCATGAAAAGTGTGAAAAGGTAAAGTGGTTGCCATGAGTGAACTTCTGTAGGAAATGGCAAAGAATCAAATATATTTTATGATGTGACATTGCTTGAATCTTTGAGAAATTTCAAGAAGGTGTCATTATGAAAATGTTGCTGTAATTAAATTTCTGAAAACGTTGTAGAGACATGATTATCTTCTTTTTGTGAGGTCAGAAAAAGAGAGTTGTTGCCCTTTGTTTATGAAAAGAAAAACGCACAAAAACTACAAACAATGAATTGTGTTTTGATTTGTTTAACCCATTTATGCCTTAAGCATCTAGAAAAAAGGCCTTGGCAAACAGCGTAGACCCAGATGAGGCGTTTCATCAGGGTCTGCCCTGTTTGCTTAAAGGAATTTCTGTAAAAATACTCTAAATATAGAAATTAATATACTAGACATCCGTAATTTTGGAAAAAAATTGATCCAATTTAGAAGGATGGGAGAGTCCACTGGGCATAAATGGGTTAACAGATAATTGTAAGTAAACTTATGTTATAATATTTCATAGAGTGTGATAAAATGTATTAGAAAACAGGAAGGCAAATGTCTATTTTTTGTAGATTGCAAATATTGTAGTGTGTAATCTTATGTAAAAAATGTATTCTTGGAACTTCCTCTCGATGTTCATAACATAATTTAAACATCTGTGAAGATTTTATTTTTTCAACAGCTAGACATGTAATCCCTTGTATTAATTTGTAGAATTTATGATTGAACTAATGATATTATATCCCAAAATAACTTCATTGTTTCCCTCCAAAAAAAAGAAAGCACTAAATTATTTTGTTAATGCTTTCTTATGTTATTATTTCTCTTCTTACATCTTGATTTGTTTCTAAGAGACATTAACAGGTAGGCTAACAAGATACAGACAAGGCTTATCAGATACCACTTTTTTGCTTTCCATTTACTTATGGCAATTTGTAGAACAATATCATACCTAATCATATCTCAAATGTCATGTAGAACAATATCATACCTAATCATATCTCAAATGTCATGTAGAACAATATCATACCTAATCATATCTCAAATGTCATGTAGAACAATATCATACCTAATCATATCTCAAATGTCATGTAGAACAATATCATACCTAATCATATCTCAAATGTCATGCTATTGTTTAGAGTGTCTTGCTTACAGGTTAAACCATTAATTGTGGATAGACAACTGTAATGATACTGAGTAATGATACTGAGTAAATGAAGACAATAGTAGAAATGTTTTGTTTTAGAGAAGTCTCTGATAGACATTTCTCTTGACATGTGTTACAATGTTATTGCTTTCATTAGTTTATAATCGTGAATATTTTCCTCCCAATCAAATGCACAACCATTGTCACAATATCTCAACAATTAAAGTAAACATTTTGCACTCTGAGATGAGTTATTAACATACGTCTATAAAGTAGGAGTCGACCTTAAGTAGTACAAATGTCTGTCTGTATTCTTGTCTGGCAATCTTGAGGTCTCCATCATTCTTATTTAATGGCTGGGAAGACTTTTCTCAAATGTTCACAGCTCAAAAACCTGAAATTCAGCTGCTGCAAATTATGGCCCTTGATCATTTTTTCAATATTGGCTCAGAGCTCCAGATAAGGGCCGTACAGCCGTAAATACGTCTTTTTCATGAAGGTTTACGCATTTATTTTTATAAACTGGACGTACAATTACGACTTTAATATCCCTTGTACGCATTTACGAAATAAATCAGGCCGTACTGATATGTCCGCGTTAGTGCGGCGTGATTTGTTGGTCTCTAACCTAACGGCGCTTTTCGTGAATTTAAATTACCGAAAAATTGTAGACTTGGTTCCGGTATTATTGTCTATTCTGTCGCATGATTTCCGGTTACTCGTAAACCCGTCAAAAACAATGTCTGCGTGCAAGGGAAGGCCGGATAAACCGAAAGCGGTTCAAAAAAACACTTTGTTGTCATATAATGGCTACATACTGTCATCTAACCATCCTGACATTAAATCTGTAAACCCAGAAAAAGATATTGTCGCCCCGATATTAACGATTTCATTGCATCGGTGGCTAAAAAGAAAACACGATGGGAAATGGATCCAAACAAAAACATTGGAAGATTGCAAACCCAAATATGATTGGCTTGTCACCGATAAAATAGAAGACGTTTTACGGTTAAATTGTGGAATTTGCTATGCCAACTTTGACACTTAACTGCTAAACTAGCAAAGCAATGATTCTTTTGAGATGAGGCAGTGACATTAGTGTTCATTTACTTAGCTTACTAGTTGGCTTGTGTTTTCTTGTCAAGAAAAAGAAAGAAAAAGTATTTAGTCATGAGTTGTAATGTGTAGTTGTATTTGGATCTTAATTCAGAATGGAAAACCTAATAACTGTTTAAGAAACGAAATATATTTATTATAATTGCTGCAAATGTTACTGTAAAATCAGTTATACACCCTTCAATATCCAAGAACACAGGTAGCACAATACTACCTGTATTTTTAGATATGGTAGTACAGGTACTAATTGATTTTCAGCGTTACTCCTTTTCTTTCTGTCAGTGGCAGTACCGTTACTAATTTCACAAATCCTTATCTGGAGCTCTGTGGCTATATATTTACTTTTTAGGGAAAGTGTCTCATGGAAAAGGTTTGAATGCTGTTGAGAATGCTTGCAGAAAGCCTTCTATAGTGGGAGTCTTACATGGTCAAGGTCATACTTTGAGGTCAGAGGTTATTGTGGCCAGTGGGCACATATGCCATTTTGGGACTGTGCATCATGATTTGTTATTTATCACGTTATTAAAAAAAAAATCCCCAAATCACCACCAATGGTAAAAGAGATGTTGCATGTAACACCCATGCAGCTCCCTACCTCAAAGATCAATTATTAAAGAAAGGTTAAATGTCAGATTTAGCCATTAAACAGCTTTTCCAGACTGTTACATGGTCATTTATTATGCAATTTAAAATAACTAACATACCATGAATGAACACCATGAGGAGACGGTGTGTTGCATATAAAACCAGTCTCCCAAACTCAAGGTCACTCATAGAGATTATTTAAGGTCAAAGCTTGCTATAAAACTTGTTGTCTGGACTGTAACTAAATTATTCATTGTGCCTTTGTAATACCTAACATCCTATGGCAACAACATGTCAAACTGAAACATAACAAGTGCATGTAACATCTGTCTCCCTAGCCTAGAGGTCAAGGCCAAATTAGAGGTCAGATGTCAGCTCCAAACTTTATGACATGATGGCTGAATGACAAATATTGGAATACTACATATTTGTCTGGACTGTTACTTTATCATTGATCATGCAATTAAAAAACCTGTGTACTAAAAATGTCTTTGATGAAGGCAAAGGTCAGGGTTATACTAATTGCCAAATATTGGCATGGTTGGCATGGTTTAGCTTGATAAATAATGTCAAGGATAATTGGCATGACATGTTCCTTAAAGGCATATTACTTGAGTATTTACTTTTTAATGTTTTATGACATTTAGTTTTGCAGACATTCCCTTGGTCTGTGTCTGCACATTTCTTTGGGAGCATCTGTGTCTGTGACACATCTAGTTTCATGGTTTTACATCTTGACTACTTCATCAGATGTTTCGGCCCCACTCTGACATTGGCAAGTCACTCCATTGTTGAACCATCATCTGATTTGACATTTTACAAGTCCCTCCACTTTGATGAAACACTGGATGTGTGGGACTAAAGAAAGACGAGTCTTAATTGATCTTTAATGGCAGTGGATGGGAAATATATTTGTTAGTCTGTAATCAACTTTGGCATTGATTTTCTATTAGGTCCGCTTTATTACAGATCTGCATGCTACGTCCATTACATGTTCTTCAAAGCCTCATATTTTCAGTTTCTTTCCATTATGGACTTGAAACTGTGGATTATTGGATTTTCATGCGAATGCATTCTGTAAGCTCATGAAGGCTTTTATCCTTCACCTATAAAGCTTCATATGGAAATTCGCAAATCCAATTGGTGGTAAATTACTTAAAACCTTTCTTCTGTAGGAAAATGTTCTTGACTCAAAACAGTTTGATTAACAAGTCATGTAGTCATTAAGCAATTTACTTGTCTGGTTTAACCCTTCCCCACTCAGAAGCAAGGTAAAAACAGCATAAAACCAGAACAGACTGCGAGTAACTTGCAGTCTGTTCAGGTTTTATGCTGTTTGCTGATCATTTGTGTCTAAGGGTTGGAAATGGAGCCTTTAAAACTTGAATCTAATTTAAAAGATGTTTTTTTTTAATTTAACTTTCTAAAGTACTACAAATGTGTCACAATACGTATCTAAGTGGTAAAAGGTTAAATGGACTTGACCAATTATTTACACATGTATGCATTAACATTTAATTTGGACAACATTTATCACTTCCCATTTATTTTACAATTGAGTCTTATAATAATAAATTGTGACTTATTTTATTGCTGTTTTGAAAAATAAAAAAAGTCTAAATGTTTCTTTAGTCTTTTCCAATTTGTTAAGAAGATAATTGTGCTCAGTAAAATTGTGACGATTGCATCTGAGGAGGTATCCGTAACTTAAACAATTCATCCATAGAAATGGATGAATTTTAAAAACCATCTGAACTGTCTTGAACTGTCACTGTGCATTATAGTATGCACCTGAACAGAAAATAACACCCTGAAACATTGAAGTTGAAGCGGGTATATACGATTTTTTATATGTGTTTAATTGTAATATATTGATAAAATATGTTACAATAACACAAAATAGGCAAGAAAAATTATACATTAAAGCCGAATTTCATAACATGCAGCAAAGACAAATTAGCGCCCTGAGCCGATAGTGACGTACATATTTTCCTACAATAACTGAAGCATTCGTCTTTGTATTATAAACTGTTTAACTACGAGGGGTGCTCCAGAAGTTCGTGGATTTTCGCTATAACTTATTAGTTTGCTGGTAAAAGTCAATAAAATTTACATATTATACAAACCAATTATCACGGACTTTATATATAAGCTAAAAATGCATGAATTCCATAAAGCGCGTTTGAAACCCGTTGCCATAGAGACCTCAGTAACGACATGTGGCGCACGTGTGTATTTTATAAGTATGAGCGTTACGCGAATTTAAATTTGGTTTAAATGTCGTTGATAAACAGAATTTACGGCAAATTTCACGTAACAGCGCCTAAGTCCTCCTTACAGCCCGGATTTGGCCCCTATGGACTTCCGCGTCTTCCCGGAAGTTAAATCACAGTTGCGCGGTATTCGCTTTGCAAGTAAACAGGAACTTACAGTTGCAGCAAAGCGAATCGTGTTGTCTTTTGACGCTGACTGGTATAGAGACACTTTTGACAAGTGGATTTCCCGACACATAAAGTGCATTCACGTTGGAGGTGATTATGTGGAAAAGATTTGACAGTTGTTAACTTCATAACGTCACTACACGTGCGTCGGTGTGCGCATTGTGCACATGTTTAAATCTCTGATATATATTTATTGCTTTATGTATTTCCATGATATTTGGAGAGTAGATTTAGAAAGGACGAAATATTTTTAACATGCTATTTGTTTGTCCATTTATGTTACCAAATGAAAGTTATAGCGAAAATCCACGAACTTCTGGAACATCCCCTCGTAAGTTTAGATGCACATCGTACATGATTGGTATACATGCTGGCGAATACGGCTGTACAGCCGTTTTCAATTTCAGAATTAAATATCTGGCTTATTTCGCATTTTTCAACACATGTTCTTCTTAACTTTTATTTTAATTTATATTGAAATATATATATAATAAGTTTTTTACACAGTTTATATAAATTCATAAATATTTTACAAAATCGTATATACCCGCTTTAAGATCTTAAACTATTTTATATGGCTATTTTCAACATGTTCAATTGGAGATTAATTGTAAGTCTGCTGTGGAAACATGATCTACAATCCCAGGTTTTGAGAGCAAAAATATATACTGCCATCACAGAAATGCTTGCACTTATTGGGACTTTGCAATATCATGCAAATGGAATAATTGCTAAAAAATACCGCAGCACAAGATTTTAATTTGTTACTTGCTTTAAATAGACTAGAAGAAGGCACTAACAAGAACTTCTCTTCAGATTTTTAGTATTCCTTAGTAATTGACACATGCAATAAATTGATGGGAGAGCATGTTCTAGGCAGTAAAATGCATAGTTGAATAATTCTCAGGGGGTTTATGGTGCTTTCCCTAGCTCAATTCAGCTGTGAACGTGAAGAAAAGTCTTTTTGTCCTTGCTCATCCTCCTGTTTTGTGTTGTGAAAATATTTAAACTGGTCTGTTGCATTTTTGAACTGGTATCTCCATCTGTTTAGAAGACATATCACATTTTGATTTGGCATGACCTGAAACAATTATATTAAAAGAGTGTATCAAGTGTCACACATTGTTTTTCCAAACCTAATAAGGATCTTGTTCTAAGATTTAACAATAATAAAATGTACATGGTAATAATAATGTTCTACCAGAATAATTCTTTATTTTTGTTATTGTGAATATATAATTTCTAGAATTTGTTTTCATGTGTGTCATTTTATTCTTTACTAAAGAACTCAATGTGAGCTTTAGATCACTGTTTGTAGGGCGTCCTTCGTTGGGAGTTGCCAACTTTATCTGGTTAACAGTGCATGTTGCAAAGTTGTTACAGCTGCCTTTTTTTCTACCTCACCTGAACTAAACGTTTATCCTTCATTCACAGGGTTTTAGGGGACGCGATATTCTGCCTCAAATACGCATAAAATGCCAGTCAGGACCCGTCATTTTTGTTGGTTTGCGTCCCATGTGATGCACAATTATTTAGACGTATTGGTTCTCGTAATATCAACAAGAAAATCTGAAAGACAACTGCAGTACGTAATTTTCTAGAAGGATGTAGGATTGTCTCGCTTGTTTGATTTATCGACCAATCGTATTATTGCACACCTGCTGTTGCTAGGTGCAAAGTCCCGAACTGAGATTACAATTGGTAAATGCGAGCAATTATGTCGCTAAGAAAGAAAAGCTTACCGAGGTTACGATAGCTTATTATCTGGCAAGCAAGATTAAACTGTAAAAATAAATACACAATCTTTAATTTTATAGGTGTGTTAAATCGCGGCTATTGTTTACGTAAATTATCGATTACTATACTTAAGTTTTAACTATTTGACTTTAACACAGCCAGCATATTTAGCATACATTCGCTGCTTGTAACTCAAATGGCATGCATTTTAAAATTCCCTTTTTCATCTGCAAAAATGTCAAAACAATGTGACTTACGCGCATTCTTTCAAAGAAGTTCAAAAGATGCAGAATCAGCCACACAAGAGCAAGGTTCCTGTGGGACTGAAACAATGCCCCCTGCCACTAAAAAGGCTCAAAAGTTTTTGCCGGAATGGCTTAATAAATACCAATGGCTTTCATTACAGAAATGATAAGATGTACTGTGAAAAACAAGCAAACAATACTTGCCATGAATAAAGGACCATTCATGTGTGCTATACTACTAATATATCACTAAGTTATATTGGGACCCCCATTTTTATTGACAGGACCCCTGAAAATTAATAACAGGAGTCCTAGGGACCCCTAAAATTTGACATGAATGTAAAACCCTGCATTCATTATCTGTTTTGTTTAAGCATTTGACCTGTGTATCTCTAGTGGCCATGTAAATAATGCAGAATCTTCATGAAATTTGGTAAGAACATAAAATTTTACTCAAATCAAATCTAGGCCGAGTTCAAAACTGGTTTATATGGGGGTAAAAAACTAGGTCACTAGGTCAAGTAAAAAAAAAATGATTGTGAACTATCTAGAAGTCAAAGTTATGCTATGCATTTTGAAGCTTTCTGAGAACATTTGTTCTAATCATACCTAAGCTGTGACCTAAAATCACTCCGCTCTTTGAGAAGACATTATTGCCTAGGGAAAGGGTAGTTTTCCTTGTATGACTTTAGTGAAACCTTGTAAACCTTTTAGAAGTCACATTTTTAGCCCAATTTTCAAGAAACTTGCTCAGAATATTTTCTGAATTCTTTCAACCAAATTCCGAAATGATCGTGGAGTTCTTGGCCTTTGTTTAAAATAAAATAAAACAGCTTTAATGCACAGATTTAAAACCTCTGAACTTTGGCTACATCACTGTGTCTGTGCTCAGCGCAAAGGATGTAGCACTGTTCAGTGTAAGGAATGTTCAAATGACACAAATTGTGGCCCAGCTACAATTACGCGTTAAAATTTATTTCCCTGAATTTCAGTCTTGCTTTCAAGATGAGAAAACAATCATTACCAAAATAGTATAGTGTCGCAATAAGAAGAAAATCGTTTAATATCTAACCACAATGTTTGCAGTACTCCTTCAGCATGTCTGGAAATCGTTCCTGAACACCTGGATAGGCTGCCCTTATTTACAAGTTTGCTATTTTGAATTCAATTTTGTATCAAAAAACATTGTGCTAAAATGTGCCATTTACAATACGCAATGAGATTTTTAATGACCCTCATCATGCGAAAGTGGGTTCCATATTCCATATGCGCCCATCATATATATATAGCCCACTCAGCCTGCTCATCTCTCAGTCTGGTCAGGAGATACATAATGAGACCATAACATATTTAATGATTTTGTAGCGAACAGCATAACCTCTGACCAGACTGCGCAAATGCACATGTTAGAGGTTAAGAAACGCTGGTCGAAACGCATAAGACCCATTTTTGCATGACGCGGCTATGAAAGTTGGATTTCAATGTGTTGAAAGAAAACTGCGTATAAATCAAACATTAACATACAATATATTTTGATAGTGAAGAAATATACTCATAATCAGGCATGTGAAGACTCATATGATGTGCACTCCTGTAGTATATTTTTTATCTTCTTACACTTATGTGTGGTTTGACACTGACAACGCACATTTCATGCGGTGAATATGCAACTTAAAAGTGAAAAAAACCCACAATAGTTAAACTTTTGTTTTCATTTTATTTATTTATTTAGACAAGTAAATTGCAAACTTTATTTTAAAGTCAGCGTTTACGCAGACTACATTTTAAAAAGATATTTCTTGTTCTATTTAGTCGTTTTCGGTTTTAGCGATTATAAAGCATTTTTGAGGTTGTCTATAGTATACCTGTAGTAATTGGTGAACTCGTGTCCAACGTTTTATAAATTGAGAACTGTGAATATAAACAAGCTTAACCTTCTACTATTGCGTTGTGAGCACCCGTAAATACAAAAGATCGCCGCTATCTGTTGAGAACAAAAGAACGTTTCCCAGAAAACCCCGCTGTAGAAGCATGAACAAGGTTACAAAACAGATCATTCGTGTTATATTTAATTGTTTGTTATATTCGGTTTTAGCGATTATGAAGCATTTTTGTTGTTGTCTATCGTATCCCTGATGATATTGTTGAACTCGCGTTCAACGTTTTATACATTGAGAATATAAACAAGCGTAACCTTATACAATTGCGTTGTTTTCCTGAATCTATTAATAGCCTCTGATTAACAATTAAGCATAACCTTATACTATTGCGTTGTTATCACCCGTGCAATTGGACTCTCCCTTGTTTATCAGCGGCCGCATCTATTAAAAGCCTCATATTATGAATGGGCTGAGCAAAAATACTACGTCATGAAGACGCAGCAGAAAGTGGATTATTTTAATCATTTATAAACAATCTTAATCATTCATAAACAATCTCTTCTGTGACATGTATAATACAATCATTGTTTATTGATTCTTTTCTATATAAGCTCCGTTCGAAACTATTACATTTAACACAATATTCATACAATGTTTCTATTTGTGAATGAATATAGGAGAACTCAAACCTGTTGCATAAATTATACAACTCTTTCTCACGCGATGTGGCAGGTAGTAGGCTCTCCGTAGATAAGCGGGACCGACTTGAAATTTTGAGTAACAACATTAGCTGGTCGCTATGCGACCAACTAAAAATGGTTCCTTCTTGTCCTATTGTAAAGAGAAGTAATATACAGTCCAACCTGTACCTACAACCACCTTTTAATAGCAACCAACAGTAAATAACGACCACACCGATTTCCTCCCGAACGATTTCACTATATAATGAACCTGCGAATAAAGCCCACCTGCGAACAAAGACAGCCCTTTTACATTCCCAAAAGTCCATTTTGATAGCTTACAACGACCACTGCAATCATAAAAATCAAGGATTTCGCAACTGTCAAAAAACAAAATGGCCGCCATTACGCTGTGTAGTCACGTGATACACATCTTACCAGTAGACTCGTCAGTCGCTATGGAGATATTGGCAAGTGACAGTTTATCGCACTTGATAGCAGAATTGCTAATTGATAGTCGCCTGCTTCTTTTATGCATTTGACAAAAGTGTAAAAATTTGCCTTTGTATTCAAGTGACTCGCGATTAATGTACTAATTGCCGAAAATATCAAAGACAAGTTTGGGGCTTTCATCAACTCACTAAGGAAATTAACGGTTTCATATCAATTATGATGCCTTAAACACAAACATTTTGATAGTCATTCCCTTCTTAAATTTCGCCGTGATAAGTCGTGCATAGATTATAGATAAGTAAATTGTCATTTCAAGTTAACCATCATGGCTTCAAAGCGTAAGTTCTTTACTTCGGAAGAACGCGTTAAGGTCATTAGTTTGTTAGGTAAATGACACAACTTTACTGGTTGTGTAGTAGTGCTTCATGTATTTCATGTATGAATGTTTGCTATGCTATGTGTATTTTGTACTTTGTTCTTTGTAGAATTACATGTACATATACATGTATGTCAATAGTGATTTATACATGTATATGATTAATGAAATAAATGATAAAAACATAAGGGAATGAAAATAATAAATATAAAAACAAAACTGTGTTTTCAATCCTTTATTTCATTACAAATGCATAAGTATTCAAACATTTAAACAATAGAGCACATACATAGATAAGGTACCTGTTAAAAAACTACTAGAATATTTTGCAAAGTTTCAATCGACCCTACGAATAAAGACCACCTGTGAACAAAGACCACAATGACCAAATCCCTTGAGTGGTCTTTATTAACAGGTTAGACTGTATATATAAGCATTTTAATGATGTATAAATTGTCAGCATACTTATTGATGATCATTTTGTGACCTTTAAATTGTAGAAAAGCTTTATAAATAATCATATTCTTTGACAATAAACATTGGTATTACCAATATAAACTAAACCATATGTTAAAAAGATACCTTGGTAAACAAAGTGAAAGGTGTATCATACATCTCATGACCTTCAAGGTGAAGATCACACTTAGAGATAAAAAGTTACATTTGGCCATAGACAATCAGAGTTTGAGACAAAAGTGGAATGTGGGTGCATTATATGGGTCAAGTCATCTTCCATTGGTGTTTGTGAGTGCACAGGGGCCACCATGGCCCTTGTGTTTTTCTTTTGTGATGATAGTTAAACAACTGTATGATAGAATTACATTTCATATTTAAAAATATCCTAAGTATGCTGATGTAATCTGAAAGTTCTAGCAACTTTGATGGAATACAGTTCATCTATAAGTTTGAAATACAAATGCTGAGAGACTTATAGAGACATAGATTTTCAATACAGCCACATGGCAGTAAAAATCAAATGTTAATGCCATCAATATTGACAGTCTTCAACAGATTGATGATCAGACTAATTTAATGACAGCAATAGATCCTTTTCATGTACAGGTATTGAAGACTTGATGACTGGCTGTAGCATTCAAAGCTATAAATTGTAGCAAGAGTTCACAAGGTGTAATTTGCAGACTGAATGAAACTTTGATCACATTCTAATTGACTCTATATGTCATCAGGAATCGAGATCAACTGTTGGCAGATATCACTAACTCAGCTGTTATATTTTGATTTGGTTCACCCATTTCACAGACACCTAGTGATTAAAAGAAGATATTTCACTGTTTAAATCAGTACAAATAACATTTTTTTACTGCAAAAGAAGTCATTATTTGGTGTAATGACATCATTATTTTAGCAATATTATGCAGTTTAAGACGTTTAAAATGTTATTGAAATGAATGGTGGGAAAAGCATTTATTTTCCTCTGCCGTTGGCAATGTGATATTGTTTTGGTGTTGTCCATTCATCCATCCGTCCGTTTGTCTGGACATCTTTTGTCAGGAGCCATGTCTGGGAACTGCTGAGACCGATTTCATTGAAACTTGTTAAGAGTATGTATGGCTAACAGGATGATGCACTTTAAAAATAACTTTGCAATCCATGTGCAAATAACGGAGTTGGCCCTTTTTGACAATAAGCATATTTTTGTGTCTGGAGCCTGGACTGCTTGTGCAGATTTCATTGTACTTGGTGTGAGTGTATATCTCACCTCCTACAAGAATGACCTAATCCAATTGGCTTAGAGCGGTCACGTGCCCATGGAGTATTTACCATACACCCCGAGTAATTTCCATACTACCGAGTAATTGAGTAGTCAGTTGAGATATAATCGTTACACTGTTAGTAACTGACGGTGTATGGGATATACACCCTTAGTAATGTCATACCATACTTGAGCTTCGCTCCCGTATAATATGAAATTACTGAGGGTGTATATCCCATACAACATCAGTTACTAACGGTGTAACTAATAGTATTACTCAAGTATATTTTGTTTTTGCAGTAGGCACTCTTACAACCTATTGATTGTATTTTGCAACTCTTTGTAGAGCACTTATTTAAGCACTTGCAGTTAAGTGCAGAGCTCCAGATAAGGGCCGTAAAGCCGTAAATACGGCTTTTTCATGAAGGTCTATGCATTTATTTGTATAAACTGGACATACAATTACGACTTTAATATCCCTTTTACGCATTTACGAAAAACATCTGGCCCTACCGATACGTCCGCATCAGCTGGTTTGATTTGTTGGTCTCGAACCTAACGGCGCTTTTCGTTAATTTAAATTACCGAAAAGCTGTAGACTGGGTTTCGGTTTTATTGTCTATTCTGTCGCGTGATTTCTGGTAACTCATAAACCTGTAAAAAAAAATATGTCTGCGCACAAGGGAATGCCGGCTAAACCGAAAGCGGTTCAAAAAACACTTTGTTGTCATATAATGGCTACATACGGTTGTTTAACCATCCTGACATTCAAACTGTAAACCCAGAAATATACATTGTCGCCCCGATATTAAACGATGTGATTGCATCGGAGGCTAAAAACGTTAGAAAACACGATGGGAAAGGGATACAAACATAAACTATCGAAGATTGGAAAACCACATGATTGGCTTGTCACCGAGAAAATAGAAGACGTTCTACGGTTAATTTGTGAAATTTGCCATAGTGCTGCTAAACTGTGTAAATTAAGCACAGTGTGGGCCTATGAAGGTTTGAATTATACAGTATTTTTATAACTAAAGTAGTTTTACTTGTTTATAGGTATAATTTTTTGCTTTGCATTCTGTGCCCCCAAAGAATCCACTTTGCAAATGATATTTTCAGTTAAACACCCTTCAATATTCAAGAACACGGGTAGTACAGTGAGTACTACCTGTATTTTTGGATATGGTAGTACAGGTACTAATTGATTTTCAGGGTTACTCCTTTTTAGCTCACCTGAGCGATAGCTCGGGGTGAGCTATTGTGATCACTCAGCGTCCGGCGTCCGGCCGTCCGTCCGTCTGTCTGTAAACAATTTGTAAACATCTTCTTCTACTAAACCATTGAGCCAATTTCAACTAAATTTCATGTGGAGCATTCCTAGGTCATGGGACAAAAGAATTGTTAAAAAACATTTGATCACATAACCAAGATGGTCGCCATGACCATATATGGTAAAAACCTTAAAAAATCTTCTTGTCAGAAACCGCTCATCAGATTTTCAAAAAATTTCACAGGGATGACCTTTGAAGGTTCCCCTGAAAAAGTTGTTTAAAGAAATTTGATTCGTCAAAAAACATGGCCGCAGGAGCTCGTTGAACTTTGCATGTTTATTCGTTTTTGCCTATTTTGTGAAAACTTTCAAAAATCTTCCACATTTTTTGTCCGATCCTTTCCAAATTTGCACAGTGTCTTTATATCAATGAGGACACGAACCCTACAAAAAATGAGCATTATTGGTCCATGAAGTACAGAATTACCACCCCTTGAATTGAGAAAATGGTGTTTATGCAATAAAGTCCAAATTTTTCATCCAATTCTTTCCAAACTTGTTTATATATCAGATTAAAGAGAATAAAATTTTCTTTATTATGGTTTTTCTTTCATAAAAATCCATAAAGGATAAGTGTTATTAATCGTTGCTTAATTAATGAACAATGCGAATTATCGGTATTGATTTTTTTCCTGACATGCCGTCCCAGATATTAACCGCTTTTAGCTGTAGACTGTGCATCAATACATCGCCGTGTTATTGACCTGAAAAATTCATACGCAGTCGGCATTAACACCGGTCATCGAGACAAATTACTGATGTGAAAACAAATCGTAAACAAATCGTACATCGTAGAGGATTAAATAAACAATTACATCTGATTAAAGATTAAAGATTGCTGCCGATTTAAATCAATTTGAGTACTTTTTGCGTATATTTGATGCCGAATGGGAAGCTGTGTTTAGACTTAAGTTGAGAAAAATGGCAACGAGATACTTGCCTGTTGGTAGCTAAAGAAACTTCAGCGTACAGTTTATAATGTGTGGCCATTCCCTGCTGTAGTCTACGAGCGGGTAGTGAACTGGTTGAGAAAAGTGGAAGCTTTGTGGAAAAGCGGTTTGAAAAGTTTGTAAGAAAACCCTGAATTATCAGTCTTGTGGGAAGAAGGCATTGCGTCTCCACGCAGAGGGCCCTCATCACATAAAGAATATAAGAACCATCAAGACCAACCAGGTAGGGTTTTTATTTTTTTAAACTAACACCCCGAATTTGGTCGTATTTTCTGTTGCTAAAGTTTACTGTTTAGGTTGTTTTGCATAAAAAATCGGCAAGATAGATCTAGCAAATTTGCCAATTTTTTTTTATTAACAACGTATGATTCATTGATTGTGAGCTTTTAAAACATTTTGACCTTTGAATAAAGCATAAATCAGGAAAAGAATTTTAACAGTAATTGAAAATACGATCAAATACGCCATTTGATCAAATATGCCATTTTTGCTGACTGGGACAGGTCTTTTTTAGTTAAATAAAATGTTTTATTGTCCCCAACATATGAGCCCAGCAGCAAGAAATGTTTATTTTTTACTTTTTGTAAAACAAATATGGGCAACCTACCGTAATCCAAATTCGCCGACACCTTAATTCGACGATGTTCTATTTTTATCGATTAAATGGATGATTATTGTCTTGGAATCATTTCAAAA
This sequence comes from Dreissena polymorpha, assembly GCF_020536995.1. Taxonomy (NCBI): domain Eukaryota; kingdom Metazoa; phylum Mollusca; class Bivalvia; order Myida; family Dreissenidae; genus Dreissena; species Dreissena polymorpha. The sequence continues at coordinate 23,137,757 of NC_068358.1, read as the reverse complement.
TAATACAGCCGAGTTTAAAATTATTATTTTGTGCTATTAAACATTCATTATTTCTTAAATTATTTGCTAAATATTGCTTCATGTAACCGTTACATCGTCAAATTTGGGTCACACCAGGATACAATTATTTAGCATTCAAACAACGATTGGGATAAAAACTAGGGGAACCCATGCTGAAATTTTCAATTTTAACTGTTTAGCAGAAGTCACCATACCCAATTTTCTTAGGTGTATGTGGAGGCTTCTAGCTGGCAGCATGATTCTGTGAATATAAATGGTGACATTTGATTCTGCATTAATTAAACATGTATTATTGACTTTTTTAAAGTATGTGTGAAAAATATAATTTGTAACCACTGTTACAGGTTTTATCTGGTTCTTCAAAAGCAACACCTGCAGTCGAGTCCATGCCAGACAGAGGGTGCATGTGAATGAATTGCCTTTTGACTAACTTTGTGTTCTTTATCAAATACATGAAAATAGAATCACCAGAACAGGTACAGGCACCCTTTAAATGTGTTGAATCCAGGAGCTTCTGGGGGCCTCTGGCCCCCTTGTCCCCTGGACCCACAGAGGGCCCTGTGGCCCCCTGGCCCCCAGCTTTAAGTTCAGGATTTTCAAAATATCCAACTTTAACCCCTGCAAATGCTTTGCTAAAACTTTGGCTACAGTTTCTCAAATTTGGCTACACAAAATTCCATTTGGCTAAAATGTTGGCCACAGAAATTTTTGGGAAAGAGGAGCCCTGTTTGGATTGTATTTGGGTCATCTGGGGTCAGCAACTAGGCACTAGGTCAAATAATAGAAAAACCTTGTGTAGACGATAGAGGTCACAGTTTTCATCAGATTTTATTGAAATATAGTCAGAATGTTTGTCTTGTTAAAATCTGGATTGGGATTGACTTTGGGTCATCTAGGGTCAAAAACTAGGTCAGATTAAAAAAAACAAACTTTTGTAGACAGTAGAGGTCACAGTTTTCATTAAATCTTTATGAAATTTGGCCAGAATATTAATCTTGATGAAATCTGGGTTGGGATTGTATTAGGGTCATCTGGGGTCAAAAACTAGGTCAAATCATAGAAAAACTTTGTGAAGACAATAGAGGTCATAGTTTTCATATGATCTTAAAGGGATCTTTTCACGCTTTGGTAAATTGACAAAATTGAAAAAAGTTGTCTCAGATTCGTAATTTTTCGTTTTAGTTATGATATTTGTGAGGAAACAGTACTACTGAACATTAACCATGCTCTAATATAGCCATTATATGCATCTTTTGACGATTTTAAAACCTAAAAATTATAAAGCGTTGCAACGCGAAACGATTGAATAATTTGGAGAGTTCTGTTTTTGTCGTTAAATTTTGTGAAACTACGAAGATTGCTTATATAAGGTATAAAATACGGCAAGAATGTGTAGTCGGCGGAATAGCTCAATAGGCTAAATCGTTTTTACTTCAGGACTCTGGCTGGACTCCAGGGGTCACTGGTTCGAAACCTGCTACGGGCAATGTTCTTTTCCTGTTTTTAATTTTTTTCTTGATTTTTTACTGGAGCTTTTACGATCCAATGTTTACATTTATCAATATAAAGCATTTAATGAATAAGTTAAAAAAATGCCAAAATCTGTGAAAAGGCCCCTTTAATGAAATATGGTCAGAATGTTTATCTTGATAATATCTGATTTTGGATCGTATATGGGTCATCTGGGGTCAAAAATTAGGTCACCGGGCAAATTCTAGTAAAACCTTGTGTAGATGAAAGAGGTCACAGTTTTCATCACGTCTTAATGAAATTTTGTCAGAATGTATTAATTAATGAAATTTGGCTTGGGATTGTATATGGGTCTAATAAAATTTAAGTTCATGAAGCAAGGTTAGTCAGGTGAGCGATTCAGGGCCATCATGGCCCTCTTGTCTTTCTGTCAGTGGCAGTACCGTTACTAATTTCACAAATCCTTATCTGGAGCTTTGTAAGTGTAATACATTAGTGTACAGGTGTTACAGTAAGTTTAGTACAGCTGAAAAACGGATCTTCAGAAGAAGTTGCCAATAAACTTAGCAAGGCATTCCCAGATGCTATTGTATTGGATTAGTCTGCTCTGATGATGGGGTATACTTATTGAATGGAATTAGTCTTGCTAGTATTTCCCCAGAATACTCATATGTCAGAAACCATATTAATCATGGGTTTCACATAATTGTATATCTGCGAAAGCAATCATGAAATCATAGAAGCATTTCAAAGAGAATGAGCTATAGCCTGCAGAACTAACAGAACAAGAGATTCTGTCAGACAGTCCATCGGTTATCACAGCGTGACTGTAGGATATATATTGACAGAAGGTCAAATTTACTTTCCTCTGGTATACTCATAATGAAGTAAATTGCCTATCAGATGCCAGTATTTATTTTTCGAGCCGTCTCAATGTTAAAACCTTAGCTGTTTTATACATGATGCTATGTTTAGAGATCAGCATACAAAAGATTTACCCTTAAGGATGTCATGGTTATTGTTTCATTGCAATTGTGTATGTTTATCAATTGTTTTGCTTCATTGCGATTGGGTATGGTTTTCAATGGTTATTAGTTGTACAGGCCAGAGTACAACTAATGTTAAGAGCAAATTTTGCAAGTCAGTCTGCTGTTAACTACGCTAGGTGCATGGAGCGTCGTTGTATTGGACAATAGATATTGGCCAATGAGAGCGCACACTTTGCATGAGCGACAGCACTCGTAGGCCTGCACTACCTGCATTAAAATTATGCAGATGACTAATGAGTGGGAACAGTGCTCTAATGGTAGGACGCTGGCTTAGAGATCGAGAGGTCCCTGGTTCGAATCCCACTCTGACCACTGGAATTTTCCTGAGCAAGAAATTAATCCTACATTTGCTCCTCTCCACCCAGGTGTATAAATGGGTACCTGTGAGCAAAAAAAGCCAATGTGCCATGGCTGCATACTGTGCCAATATGTTAACAGAGACATCTTGCCCAGTGATCTGGTGAAAAATGTGAAGCGTCTTTGAATGCACATACTGTATGAAAAGGGAACTACTATACTACTGTATATAAATGTGGTAAAAAAATGACGTACATGCCATAAGTGTGTGGTTTTGTGACAGTTTGTTGTCGTTGTCACCTACCACAATTGGTCCCTAGGTGAACACTTAAACGATAAAATCACTGCAAGGAATTTAGAAGACTGGTGATGACAACCGGGTATAATTCCCATGGAAATTGTGCATTGCATGCAAAATACAGTTAAATCATTTATTTGACTTGTAAAGAATTTTATCAAATAACAGCTGAATTCATAACATACCACTAACATGTGTTATCAAATTCTCAAATTGGCATAAATAAATTTGTATTCCGAAAAACGCTTCTGAATTTTAATGTTAAAGCGACATGAACAAAGTCTAGCTTCAAATAAACAGTGCTTCGTGTATTTCTGCTGTTTTTTGTCTCAGAAAACTATGCAGACATGTTACAACGTCCCGTGAAAAGTGTGGGTGTATTTATTGAACAGAAAGTCAGGCGACATATGTAGGTTCATTTGGAAAACCCCGTCCCGATTGGAAATTATTTCATCACATCTTTAAATAGTCACATATGCCAAAATTCATTTGCTACTATGTTTATGTTTATGAAATAATTTAGCTTACTATTATAAATTGAATATACGGGATAATCAGGCAATGAAAAGCGACGCGAAAAGAAGTAAGTATGCAGTAATTGATACGAGTTGGGCTGATACGGATACATTGGGGAATCCATTGAGTTGGGATTATCAGTGATTCATTTTGAAATCTACATCAATGAGTCTCTTGGACTTGCATATTTTTAAACAATGGGTCCAAACTGAAAACAACGGGTCCCAGATTGTGTCTTTGTAAATTCGTTACAAATAATCTACTTAACATGATACACCTTAGCCAGGGGCTCTTTTAAATTATGCAATTTTACAGCTAAAAACAGAAATATGTTTATAGCAAGTGAAATCTTTATTTGTTTCACTTTTAATATTAACATTGAAACATACAACATCCTAAACAGAGAACTTTTAACATCTTTAACAATTTGGACTGACTAGACTTTAAATAAATTGGATGACCAGTGTTTATAATTTTTTGGTCAAAATTAGCCCTTTCAAACAGTGTGACAAAATACAATTTCTCCTTTGGTCAAAAGGTTTACAACTTCAATACAGATTTAGTGTAACAACACTCATACTGTATTTAAGGTGTATAGCCTTCTCGCTTTGTTTTTTCTCCAAACAGAGTGAGCTTTTTCCACAAATTCATTTAGGGCAAAATTGCACAACTTCACTCTCATGAGTTTGCCTTCTTTCCCTACAGTTAACCTGTTCCTGAATTTGGTCAAGACCCTATTCTGTATAGAAATCAAAGCGCTGAAGGCACTGAATATGTTCGCTTTTGCATAATTTAACACGCAATTCATTTTTCAAAATCAATCGCAAATTTGAAATGAACACACGCCATTCAACTTTATAAAGTGTGTGTCATAGCGCACGGGTTTTGTGTGCACTTTTTTTCATCCTTATTATTTCATAGAAATAACTAAGACAAAATAAAAACAACATGCTTTTTGGAAGTTCTGAAAGCATAGAAAGTATGATGAAAATGGTAATGAGAACTTAATATAAAGAAAATTTGCAGTCACCATCATATTAAAGGAATATTTATTCTAATATCAAATGACTATCTCACCAAGAATATAAATCCATAATAAAAGTTCCGTGTACAAAACTTTTGATTTTTGACACCATATACAAATTCAAAATATACAATAATCTTCGTATCTTGTATATGGAGGAATAAAAGTATATAAACATTGCTGTTTATGCTTTACTTGTTACCCGAGCAGTTCACACGGTGTCAACAACGCTAACATAAGCATAGGTATAGAGCACTAATGCGCTTTTTAGCTGTTTCAGTTTTCATCTTAGTGACTTTTACATAACGCCAACAGACACGCATGAATATTTTCGAATATTTAATAAGCTGATTCGAGATACAACCTCGGAATTTTTGCTACATCACTGCGTATGCGCTCAATTCAAAGGATGTAGCACTGTTCAGTGTAAGGAATTCCGGACTACTCTCTGTATGCTCAAACAACACAAATTGTGGCCCTGTTACAATTACACGTTACAATCCATCTCGCAGAATTTCACTTTCGCCTCCAAGATGAGAAAACAATCATTAGCGAAAAAGTATAGTGTCACGATAAGAGAAAATCGTTTACCGTATTTTTCGGGTTATATGTCGCACCGGAATGTAAGACGCATCCCCGTTTTTTTTACATTATTTTATTTTTGTCCATACATAAGACGCTCCGGCGTAAACGACGCACATAAATCATCATTAAATATTCCCAAAAATGCAGTCACACGTTTATCCATTAAATGTTTAATCCTCTTTCGTGTTTTATTTCAGATAGAAAATTCATTTTAAAAACTAAGCTGGCATTTGTTCTCTCACATGCTCATTGTATTGATATATTTTTTTCCATTAAATTTATTTGAACGTATTTATTTAAACAAAAACGTCATTCAGAACAATGTATTACCGGTAATATTTGACCCTATCCGCAAGCCGTTGCATTCGCACATTTGTATCGTTTTGTCAAAACATCGCAGTGTAAACACTGCTGATCATGTTTTCACAAATACCAAAATTCAATCAAGTCTTGACCAGATTTTCCTGTAAATCAGTACACAGAACATTTTCTGTTTCAATAATAAACAACCTAAATGAGCGTAACGTCAAAGATACAGCATTCTCTTCGCTACACAGTTTTTCTTCAACAATGTATACACCCACGGTAATTTTCGCGCGCTTTCTACCAGAACAAAGAAAAGTACATGAGCTATAGATGAGACTAGCGTAAACGTGGCGTTAGCAATAAAATTGGAAATACGAATTTAAATAAGCGCATTTGATAATACAACAAAACAAAATAAAAAACAATTATTGTGTAATAAACTGCATTTTGGCTATAAATGCAGCATTTGCTGTTTCATAAAAAATAAATGTACCTTTTTATTAAAATAGTATAGCGATGTTTGTTTGTTTTAATGTGTATTGTTTGCAAAACTTTTGTAGCATAAAGTATACTGGCATTCTCTAATTGGTAACACGAGCATTTTTATGATGAATATTAAAATGAGGCCTGTTATGAGAAGGGCTAATATTCTTATCGTGATAATCTTAATATAAGTGTGCAGACGTGTGTCGTACCAGGCTTACCAATAAACGCTATTAATCCACACTGGGGACATCGTCTCCCATGGAGAGATTATGTTCGTTCATCTATCGCAGATAGTTAAAGGGTATTTGAGATCTCAGGTTTGTAGACATGTGGTATTGCAGGCATACCAATAAACGCTTGTAATGCACACTGGGGACATCCTTGACGGATTCTCCGATGTCGACGACCATGGCGAATAAATGATGTGAATTTGTATTGTCGACTTTACGCTCAGTGCATACAATGTAAGTTGTAACAGTTTGACGTCATAGCTTACACAGCGCGCGCCACCCATGACAACGTCTGAATTCATCACCCATGTTACACGCAGTCCACGTTTTAAGTGTATACAGTGACTAAAAATTAAATCAGCACTGAACTATCTCATGTTTATATACATGTGCTCTTTTCAAACACGCAAAACACGTGGCTTGTATCTAGTAACGGATGTAGAAATGTTTAATTTGTCAATTGTTTAAAAGCAATTTACGATGTTAATTATAATTTATTCTTCTTGTTTAAATAATGTTTTTTTTTGTGCATTGATCTTAAATGGATGTTAAATTTGTTTATTCCAGGTAAGTTACATAAGTAATTTAACTAATTGGATATCGCGAAAAATGTACCAAAAATACATGTATGACTTCATATATCGCTATTTGTATACATGTCCCGGAAAATCGGCAAATGTCCCGGAAAATTTAGCACAATATTTGTCACGGAATCGGTCTGAAAATTTATGGCATGTATGGTATTGTGCCGTATCTTATTGTATACTTATTGTTGTATACTCTGCTTCTCATTGATATTGTGTTTGTTTGTTGTACTTTATTATTTTTTGTTTCAAATTGTTGTAAAAATCGTAAGGTTAGCTCGTAAAATAAATTTAGCAGACGACTACTTTTTTTGTTGCGGTGTTTAATTTACGTTACGGTACTGTATAGTACCCCAATAGTATCGTTAGTAGTGGGTAATCAACTATGTGTAAAATAAAATTGTGTTACAAAAAAAACAGCGAAACAAATTACCGGCAATGGTTATCAAACTCGCGGATTTATGCAATTCTGACTTAAAAATTTCACATTTTGACTTTAGAAAAATCGATTTTGTACATAAATAAGACGCTCCGGGGCATACGACGCATGTTACTTTTGCCTGTAAAAAAGTCGCGACTTATACCCCGAAAAATACGGTAATTATCATACCACAATGTTTGCCGTACTTGGTCAGCAAGTCTGGAAATCATTCCTTAATGTGTGGATAGGCTGCCATTATTAACAAGTTTGCTATTTTGAATTCAATTTTGTATCAAAAAGCATTGTTCTTTAATGTGGCATTTTCAATTCGCAATGAGATTTGTAAGGACCCTCGTCATGCGAAAATGGGTCTTATTCCATATGCGCCCATCATATAAATAGCCCACTCAGCTTTCCCTCCTTCTGGTAAGGAGAAACATAACATATTGAGTGATTTTAAAGCGAACAGCATCGCCTATGACCTGACTGCGCAAAAGCACATGTTGGGTTTAACAAACGCTTGCCGAAACGCATAAGACCCATTTTCGCATGACGGCGCTATTGACGTGTGATTTAAATGTGTCGAAAGAAAACTGCGTTTAAATCAAATATAAACATATGATATATTATGATAGTGAAGAAAGATACTCATAACAAGGCATATGAGGACACATATGAAGAGCTATCCAGTAGTATATTTTTTATTTACTCACACTAATGTGTGGTTTGACAATGCTTACACACATTTCATGCGGTGAATATGCAGCTTACAAGTGAAAAACACAACACAATAGTTTAACTTTTGTTTAATTGTATTTAATTATTTAGAAAAGTAAATTGCTAACTTTATTTCAAAGTCAACGTATACGCCGACTACATTTTTAAAAGACATTTATTGTTATAAATATATTTAATATAATATATTTAGTTGTTTTCGGTTTTAGCGATTATAAAGCATTTTCGAGGTTGCCTATAGTATGCCTGTAGTAATTGATGAACTCATATCCAACTGTCTATGTATTGAGAATTGTAAATATAAACAAGCTAAACCTTCTACTAACCTTCTACTATTGCGTTGCTAGCACCCGTAAATACAAAAGATCGCTGCTATCTGTTGAGAACCAAAGAACGTTTTCCAGAAATACCCGCTGTAGTAGCATGAACGAGGTTATGAAACAGGTCATTCGAATTACCCCGGTATTATTATAAATTGTTTGTTATATTCGTGTTTAGCGATTATGAAACATTTGTTTGTTTTTTGTCTATCGTATCGCTGAAGTTATTGTTGAACTTATGTTCAACGTTTTATAAATTGAGAATATAAATAAGCGTCAACTTTTTCCCGAATCTCTCAATTTACAACCTGTACTACGTCATTGAGTTGTATGTGAGAGCGTAACCTATTGCGTTGTTATCGCCCGTAAACTTTCCTTTGTTTATCGACAGGCGCATCTATTAATAGCCTCATATCATGAATGCCAAAACACCCGCGAAAAAGAACCACGTGACCAAATAGGACGCTAAACGCAAATACCATGCGACTACGACTTATAATGTAAGAACGCTCCGCAATTCCTTTGAAGCCGGGGCCTTGTGATTGCTATTACGTAAAGCTCTAACTGAAGTAAGCAAAGGAAACGCAGCACCTAATTGACCCATTCCTTCTATGTGCGAAGGCACATTGAATTTTACTAATGTATGGTTTGCCTATTATAACACACATTATAATGCGGTAAATATGCGACTAACAAGTAAAAAACACTATAATTAAACTTTTGTTTTGAATTAAGTTATTAGGAACCCAAATTCCAAACCTTATTTCAAAACAGCAAGACTACATTTTTAGAGAATATTCTTGTTATATTAAAACGTTTTTTAACAGTTTCAGCGATAATGAAACATTTTTTATGTTGTCTATCGTATCCCTGTAATAATTGTTGAACTCGTGGTCAAAGTATTATTAATTGAGACCTGTGAATATAAACAAGCATAACCTTATACTAGTGCGTTATTCTCAACCAGACTCCCCTTTGTTTATCGCCAGCCTCAGATTTATGAATGAGATGAGCGAAAATACTACGTCATGCAGACGCAGCAGAAAGTGGATTATTTTAATCATTCATAAACAATCTCCTCCGCGACACGTACAATACGATCATTGTTTTTTTATTCTTTTCTATAAAACACCATTCGAAACTATTGCATTTAACACGATATTAATATAATGTTTCCATTTGTGAATAAACATAATTGGAGAACTCAAACCTCTTGCATAAATTATACAACTATTTCTTGCGCGGATAAGTAAGCGGGAATTGGGCTAATCATACCTAGGCCGTACCGACCTGAATTTTACACTAAGTACTTTAGACGGTCGCTAAAGCGACCATCTAAAAACCCTCTCACATCCTGCAGTATAAATAGCAGATGTTTGGTTGTCATATGTACTTACATTTTACGTAACATAGGACGGAATACTGTACGACCTGTATCACTATTATGTATGTACCGTATACAAATAAAAGATGCTATTTATTTCAGAAATTGCCAATTTTAATTGTCACTTAAGAAAAACCAACACTGCTCAATTAATCCAGAAAGTATAATAACATCGCTTTACTAAATAAATAATAAGTGTCTTCGCTCACAACAGACGAACGCAAACTGTGTTTTCCGCCGTTTATTCTTCATATTTAAACCACATAGTTTATATGGAGGCTGTGTTATCGATAAATATCTACACAGCGAGTTTAAATTGTTAAGGATCAATTTCGAAAAGCTTTTTCGGTCGCATTTTCTTTGTTTACCATACGGGACAGCAAATTAATCACCCAACGAACTTTTAATAAAACGCCGTAACTGATTGGATAATTGATATATTTCAACCAATCAAAATACGCTTACTACATTCCCAATGTAGTAATGTGACTTTCGTTCTACTTTTCAAAACGGTGTTGGCATGTGTTTTGCTTATATCCACGAATCTTACTCGGTATCATGTACAACTTTGACGATGTTGAAAATCAGAGTTTTTAAACAATGCGTCCCAAGAACGCACATGTTTGAGAATGATGCGTCCCCAGAAAAAAACGTGCGTCCGGCACGCAGGACGCTCGGCAAAATGAATCACTGCATTATGCGTATCTGTGCGTGAGGAAAAGTGTTTAGCAATGAAATACATATCCATGACTTTATAGCTTTTTTCTTAAAGAGTCATAACAGACCCAAATAATGTCATTAATAACATACAGAGGGGGCTCATCTCCCTACTCCCCCCCCCCCCACTGATGACGGCCCTGGGGCGTCTAAAAAAATCCTGTGGAAAGCACTGGGAGTAAGTTGAGAAAAACAATACCCGTTAACAATTTGATGCGGTGCCAATTTAATTCCAGTGCATGTATAATTCATTGTGTATATTTATTGAACTGATTTACACCCTTTTTTTACAGCTGCGTGATAATAACCATTCACTATACATGTTTATAATGTAAAACCCATATTTTAAGAAACAGCGCAAAATTATTGCTGTCTGCAATGCCAAGTGCCACGAGTTGGGCTAAAACCAGGGCAACTAGCTTCTTCAAAGCTTGAAACAACTCAATCCAATTAAACATAGAATACAAATTGCACGCTGGGTATGCGGATACTTTGATAACAGATGGCACTTCGAAATCAGATAACAACAAAAGCCACGCCAAGAGGTAAGTTCATCCGATTTGTTTAAAGTAATATATCATAAAGATTAGTTTTTTAGACAAGGCACGTTGTCGAGTTTATAAATGGTGTGTCCTTTTCTATTGCAAAGAAAAAAAACATTCTGTCGGAAAACAGCATAAACTGGATGAACACAGTGTTTTTTTTCAGTTTTGTGGGAAGGGGGTCAGGTCCCCTGAGGGGGGGAAAATTCGTGCGTAAAAGGGGAAAAGGGGGAAATTTCTATGCTTAGCTAGTAACAGTACAAAATCAAGTTTTAACACTATAATTCACCATACAGAGGGAGAAAAACATAATTCAAACTCTTTTATTCATAAACATGTTATGTTCATGTTCAAAGTTCAACATTTCTGGGCTTTTTAAGCGAATTTATCAATTATTCTGGTGACCTCCTTTTCACCAAGTCTCTTCGTGTGCAGACATAGTCTGATCAGGGACTCCAGTGTAGCTTCCCCAAGCCTGTTTCTCTTTGGGCGTGCAAAGCAGGTTGAGCAAACTAAACAATCTTTCAACACTCTCTTGACCGGACGTTTCTGGCGTTTCACTGCCGGTATTTGAAGAAGACTGACTTTTAAGTTTGAAAAGAATATCAATTTAAAACAGATTTGTCAATTTTTTTACGATAGCTTTTGTTGTTGTGCGACATGTTGGACTACGTATGGTTTGCGGTAGATGTCGTAAAGCGAAAGTCGTGGAGTGAACTACGTACGGTTTGCGGTAAAGGCTAAAATAAAGTAAACACGCGGATGCAGTTCAGGAAAATTGTAGTAAATTAGTAACGAAAGACGTATTTAAATGAGGTATTGATTAAAATTGAATAACACTTCGGAGATGGTAATTTTAAAAATATTTTGGGGAAAAATACATACTCTAAAGATGGGGGAATGGGGCCGATAGCGCCGAATATTTCATCCAAAAAAATCACTGGAACAGTAAACATTTCAACAAAATAAAACTACTTAGAAATGTTGCAAGTAATTGTTTGATATTCCAGCATTTAGAGTAATCACTGTGCTTCAAATACTGAAATTTTGATAGTATTCAATGAAATATAAACAATGTTGGAGCATGTTTTAATAGGTGGTATTCATGAAGTTGCGGAAACTTTGATTCCCGCTATAGGGCACTCTGATAACCGAGTTTTATCTTCTACCTAAAATGCATTTATGTTTATTATAGCTATTCTTGCCAAACATTTTGAGGTAAGGTGCATTGTCAAGCCCGACACATTGGGAATCTATGCATAACATAGTTACATACACAATATATAACCATTATGGCGTTGTTCGTTTTCAAAAATCTTATTATCCCCACGTTTTTCGGACAAAAACTGGGGATATTGTATTGATGTGCGTCCGTCCGTCCTGGCCACCTGCTCCTCCTACACTATTAGCACTAGAACCTTGAAACTTACATACATGGTAGCTATGAGCATATGTGCGACGGTGACAGTGACGGAATTTTGATCTGCCCCCTGGGTCAAAAGTTATGGGGGTTGGGGCGGGGCTGGGTCAGAGATTTTCACTCATTTTTTAAATGTAATTTTACATTAACTTCTTCATTTCTGCACCGATTTACTTCAAATTGATACTGAGCCACTCTTATGACAATACTATCAATCTCAACTATGCATGGCCCCATTACCAACCCTGGGGCGCCCCTGCCACATAGGCCACGCCCACCCAAAATTGCCTTTTACTATAATTTCTTCATTTCTACACCGATTCACTTCAAATTGATACTGAACCTCTCTTATGACAATACGGTCAATCTCAGCTATGCATGGCCCCATTACCAACCCTAGGGCAACCCGCCCACATAGGCCACTCCCACCCAAATTTGCCTTTTACTATAATTTCTTCATTTCTACACCGATTCACTTCAAATTGATACTGAACCTCTCTTATGACAATACAGTTAATCTCAACTATGCATGGCCCATTACCAACCCTGGGGTGCCCCGCCCACATAGGCCACGCCCACCCAAAATTGCCTTTTACTATAATTTCTTCATTTCTACACTGATTCACTTCAAATTGATACTGGACCTCTTTTATGACAATACAGTCAATCTCAACTATGCATGGCACCATAACCAACCCTGGGGTGCCCCGCCCACATAGGCCACGCCCACCCAAAATTGCCTTTTACTATAATTTCTTCATTTCTACACCGATTTACTTCAAATTGATACAGAACATCTCTTATGACAATACAGTCAATCTCAACTATGCATGGCACCATAACCAACCCTGGGGTGCCCCGCCCACTTAGGCCTCGCCCACCCAAAATTGCCTTTTACTATAATTTCTTCATTTCTATACCGATTCACTTCAAATTGATACTGAACCTCTTTTATGACAATACAGGCAATCTCAACTATGCATGGCGCCATTACCAATCCTGGGGCGCCCCGCCCACATAGGCCACGCCCACCCAAAATTGCCTTTTACAATAAATTCTTCATTTCTACACCGATTTACTTAAAATTGTTACTGAACATCTCTTGTGACAATACGGTCAATCTCAACTATGTATGGCCCCATTACCAACCCTGGGGCGCCCCGCCCATAATTGGCCACATCCACCCAAAATTGTCTTTTACAATAAATTCTTCATTTCTACACCGATTTACTTAAAATTGTTACTGAACATCTCTTTTGACAATACGGTCAATCTCAACTATGCATAGCCCCATTACCAACCCTGGGGCATCCCTGGGTCAAACATGTGGCGTGGGGATACGCGTCGGCCTCTGCCGCGCCATTTCTAGTTATCTATGGAAGAGCGCCATGAAATGTTAGTGGTTTCAGCCATGTAGAAATTGGGTTTGTTAAAAACAAAGTGTCATAAAGTTCGACATAGTATTATTTAAGTAATATTTTGAATTTAGTTTTTATAGATACACTTTATACAGCAAAAATACCAAAAAATAGAGAGATTTGCTGTTTACTTTTTCAAATTAAAATAAAATGCAACATGCATGATTCGTATTTTTTCAGCAGTAAATCACCCAATTCAGCCATAACGTTTTAATTTAAAAATTTGAAGAATGTGCATAAAAATTGCAACATATTCAACAATTAACTTATAAGCTTATATGCTTTATTGAATCAAATTACGTTAGAAAAGAAATCAAACGCGTCACAAAAAGTACCCGTTGTCGGCAGGATTCGAACTTGCGCAGGAAAATCCCAAAATATTTAAAGTCTATCGCTTTAACCACACGGCTACGGCCACTGTACACAGACTCTTCAATCTTCGAATAAATCGCGGGAAATCATTATGAGTATGCTTCCTTAACATACTAGAAGAACTCGACATATTTTTACACGTTCACTCTCTATATGTGTTATTCGGATCTCCACAACGTAGTAAAACCCATATAATATAAAGGAACAAATAACACTGACCCATTTTATCCACCAATTATAGTTCAGTAAAATAAAAACGGATTATACTCTGTGTGATTCTGAAATGATTTTTATGTGTCACCTCTGTTTGTTCTTAGATACATGTAATACAGTAGTGTATTTTTCCCCCAACAATCTAGCTCATTATGGAGTTCATCTATTGTAAAATATCTTATTGAAAACATGTTAAAATACCTGTATGCCAAGCGTGAGCGATGCAGTGACACAGTCATGATCACTTAAGTAATGATCACTTAAATATTATAACATATATTATACTAATAATATATTATTATTCACAGTAAAAACTTATGTTTATCGCGTAGCTGTTTAACGTCACTTTTGACCTTACCTGACCTTTGTAAGTGTCCAATAAAATTCAAATAAAATTTCCCGCGGCTAGATAGAATTAATATACTTCATTTTTTCCATTGGCTGATTTGAGCATACCATCAGAACATTGGAAACATGACCGCGTCTTAATAACACTGTTTTACTGCGTGTTCAGCATGAAACAATTTTATCTCTAATGAAAAGGCTTGATAGATAGAACAGTTTTACACTCAACTCTTGACATCAATACAGTTTGTGCATGCACCTTTTTTTTCCAGAGGATTGCCAGTGCCAGAGCGTTTGTACTTAAAGGCTATGTTCTCAAATTTATCCCCATGTTTTTCAAAGAAAAAGTGGGGATATTGTATTGATGTGTGTCTGTCCGTCCGTCCATCCTGACCACCTGCTCCTCCTACACTATTAGCACTAGAACCTTGAAACTTACAAACATGGTAGCTATGAGCATATGTGCGACAGTGACAGTGACAGAATTTTGATCTGACCCCTGGGTCAAAAGTTATGGAGTTGGGGCGGGGATGGGTCAGAGATTTTCACTCATTTTTTATGTTATTTTACATTAACTTCTTCATTTCTGCTCCGATTTACTTCAAATTGATACTGAGCCTCTTATGACAATAAAGTCGATCTCAACTATGCATGGCCCCATTACCAACCCTAGGGCAACCCACCCACATAGGCCACGCCCAACCAAAATTGCCTTTTACTATAATTTCTTCATTTCTACACCGATTCACTTCAAATTGATACTGAACCTCTCATATGACAGTACAGTCAATCTCAGCTATGCATGGCCCCATTACCAACCCTGAGGCGCCCTGCCCACAAAAGGCCACGCCCACCCCAAATTGCCTTTTACTATTTTTTTCTTCATTTCTACACTGATTCACTTCAAATTGATACTGAACCTCTCTTATGACAATACAGTTAATCTCAACTATGCATGACCCATTACCAACCCTGGGCCACCACGCCCACATAGGCCACGCCCACCCAAAATTGCCTTTTACTATAATTTCTTCATTTCTACACCGATTCACTTCAAATTGATACTGAAACTCTTTATGACAATACCATCAATCTCAACTATGCATGGCGCCATTACCACCCTGCCCACATAGGCCACGCCAACCCAAAATTGCTTTTTACTACAATTTCTTCATTTCTACACCGATTTACTTCAAATTGATACCGAACATCTCTTATGACAATACGGTAAATCTCAACTATGTAAGGCCCCATTACCAACCCTAGGGCGCCCCGCCCATAATAGGCTGCACCCACCCCAAATTGTCTTTTACTATAATTTCTTCATTTCTACACCGATTCACTTCTTATTGATACTGAACTTCTCTTATGACAATACAGTCAATCTCAACTATGTATGGCCCCATTACTAACCCTGGGGCCCCCCGCCCATAAAAGGCCACACCCACATAGGACACGCCCACCCCAAATTGCCTTTTACTATTATTTTTTCATTTCTACACTGATTCACTTCAAATTGATACTGAACATCTCTTGTGACAATACAGTTAATCTCAACTATGCATGGCCCCATTACCAACCCTGGGGCGCCCCGCCAACATAGGCTACGCCAACCCCAAATTGTCTTTTACTATAATTTCTTCATTTCTACACCGATTCACTTCTTATTGATACTGAACTTCTCTTATGACAATACGGTCAATCTCAACTATGTATGGCCCCATTACCAACCCTGGGGCGCCCCGCCCATAATAGGCCACACCCACATAGGCCACGCCCACAGAAAATTGCCTTTTACTATAATTTCTTCATTTCTACACCGATTCACTTCAAATTGATACTGAACCTCTCTTATGACAATACAGGTAATCTCAAATATTTATGGCCCCATTACCAACCCTGGGGCGCCCGCCCACATAGGCCACCCCACCCAAAATTGCTTTTTACTATTATTTCTTCATTTCTACACCGATTCACTTCAAATTGATACTGAACCTCTCTTATGGCAATACAGTTAATCTCAACTATGCATTGCCCCATTACCAAGCCTAGGGTGCCTCGCCCACATAGGCCACGCCCACCCAAAATTGCCTTTTACTATAATTTCTTCATTTCTACACTGATTCTCTTCAAATTGATACTGAAACTCTTTTATGACAATATGGTCAATCTCAACTATGCATGACGCCATTACCAACCCTGGGGCACCCCGCCCACATAAGCCACGCCAACCCATAATTGCTTTTTACTAGGGATGGCAACGAATACCGATATTGGTATTCGGATATTCGGTCATCCTTCCGAACGAATATTCGGATATTCGGTCAACATCTGTTAGAAAAAAATCAACTTTGTTTACCGTACCATTACTCCATGAATTCGAATTTCGTTTTTACCGGAAGTTCCCCGGAAGTGATAAAATATTGACACAGCATTGCCGTCGCTAATTGTTAAAATTGAAGGACGAAAACTGTTTTTAAACCTTTAATATTGTACATCAACAATAGAACGAGAAACATAATATTTACATGACTACAAAACAATTACATAACAAAACAGTTAGATCTATAAATAATTTAAGCTGAACTTAAACGTAGTATTTACATAGCGAACACGTGCATTAATATTGTACATCAACAATAGAACGAGAAACATAATATTTACCTGACGCCAAAATAATTACATGACAAAACAGTTAGATCTACAAATAATTTAAACTGAACTTAAACGTATTATTTACATAGCGAACACATGCAAACAAAACACCGTTGCCACATTTAAAAGTCACTCGGATCGGCGTCACTGGGCACATGAACATTGTTCTTATTTAAAAACACGATTGCGTCGACCAGATCACTGGCGAGTCTATTTCTTAGTTTATTGGTGAGCAATCCAGTGGTTGAGAATATGCGCTCAGATGGCACAGAAGTTGCAGGTACAGATTAAACACTGCTAGCAACATACGCGACTTTCGGAAATTCGCTCTCGTGACATTTCCGACAGTCAAGATGTTTAGCGTTTGGCTCCATTTTCACAAGCAAATATCTCTGAAGTTCGTCAGAATTCTCTTGCTCGGTTGAACTATACACTAGAAAGTCTAACTTCCTACGTTTGCGAGGCCCTTGTAACGTGGATCTAGAAGAGATGCGAGCACAGGTGTTTTGATTTTCACACCAAGTCGGCACTTCCTTTACTTATTTAATCTTTGATCATTTTAAATGTAATTCGAGTTATTAGATCAAGACGGGTCGGTGTTTTAATTGCCATACGGTCTTATTTGTTTTTTACACCAAGTCGGCTTTTCCTTTACTCATTTAATCTTTGATAATTTTAAATGTAATTCGAGTCATTGGATCAAGTGCAGGTCGGTGTTTTGATTGCAGATGCAATTTGAACCTATCATAATTTTGACACAAAGTGACTGTCTTTGTAAGGCAATTAGAGGGATTTATGACCGGTATACTGTCATCACCATGGCGACGAATTATCCGGACTAAACATTATGACACGAGGAACAACTTTTTTACAATGTTTGAAGCAAATTTTACGAATACAAAGTCTTTGAAATTACTCGATTTTTTTTTAGTTTTTTCTTCCAAATATTCGATTCGGAAAATATTATCCGAATATTCGGTCCGGGACCGAATATTCGAATATTCGGATATTCAATGACATCCCTACTTTTTACTATAATTTCTTCATTTCTACACCAATTTACTTCAAATCGATACTGAACATCTCTTATGACAATACGGTCAATCTCAACTATGTAAGGCCCCATTACCAACCCTGGGGCGCCCCGCCCATAATAGGCCACACCCACCCAAAATTGTCTTTTACTATAACTTCTTCATTTCTACACCAATTCACTTCAAATTGATACTGAACTTCTCTTATGACAATACGGTCAATCTCAACTATGTATGGCCCCATTACCAACCCTGGGGTGCCCCACCCATAATAGGCCACACCCACATAGGCCACGCCCACCCAAAATTACCAACCATGGGGTGCCCCTGGGTCAAACATGCGGCATGGGGATACGCGTCCCCCTCTGCCGCGCCATTTCTAGTTAGTAATTACTTCCTTATTCCTGTCTGAGTACTAGTATATTTAAGTTCATAAAAGTATTGTTTTTCCTTATCCTGATATTCGTTTTGGCCAAACCATTTTAAATTGTTTTCGAAATTGAACATTAAACATGTAAAAGTATAATTAGTTTTAAACAAGCCGTCGTTCCAGCAGTGGAAGCGTGGCCTCACTTTTCAATGCATTGCATTCTAATCTGCAAGGTATCAGGGTCAGTTCACGGCCAGTAAAATAATCGTTATATAATATAGACGCTATTGCGTGAACTAGGTGAACTGGAATTTTCTTTAGACCAGCGATATGTCAAGCCATATAATTATGGTATGTCAATAATAGATTCTAAATGTGTTTTCAACAATACCATGATAAATACTATTATGCCCCCCTTCGAAGAAGAGGGGGTATATTGCTTTGCACTTGTCGGTCGGTCGGTCTGTCGGTCCGTCCACTAGGTGGTTTCCGGATGATAACTCAAGAACGCTTGGGCCTAGGATCATGAAACTTCATAGGTACATTGATAATGACTTGCAAATGACCACTATTGATTTTGAGGTCACTAGGTCAAAGGTCAAGGTCATGGTGACCAGAAATAGTAAAATAGTTTCCGGATGATTACTCAAGAACGCTTAGGCCTAGGATCATGAAACTTGATAGGTAGATTGATCATGACTTGCAAATGACCCCTATCGATTTTCAGGTCACTAGGTCAAAGGTCAAGGTCACGGTGACCCGAAATAGTAAAATGGTTTCCGGATGATGACTTAAGAACGCTTATGGCTAGGATCATGAAACTTAGTAGGTAGATTGATAATGGCTGGCAGATGACCCCTATTGATTTTCAGGTCACTAGGTCAAAGGTCAAGGTCACGGTGACCCGAAATAGTAAAATGGTTTCCAGATGATAACTCAAGAACGCTTATGCCTAGGATCATGAAACTTCATAGGTACATTGATCATGACTCGCAGATGACCCCTATTGATTTTCAGGTCACTAGGACAAAGGTCAAGGTCACGGTGACCCAAAATAGTAAAGTGGTTTCCGGATGATAACTCAAGAACGCTTATGCCTAGGATCATGAAACTTGATAGGTTGATTGATCATGACTCGCAGTTGACCCCTTTTGATTTTCAGGTCACTTTATCCAAGGTCAAGTTCACGGTGACCTGAAATAGTAAAATGTTTTCTGTATGATAACTCAAGAACACTAATGGCTACGATCATGAAACTTCATAGGTACATTGATCATGACTCGCAGATAACCCCTATTGATTTTGAGGTCACTAGGTCAAAGGTCAAGGTCATGGTGTCCCAAAATAGTAAAATGGTTTCCGGATGATAACTCAAAAACGCTTAGGCCTAGGATCATGAAACTTCATAGGTACATTGATCATGACTTGCAGATGACCCCTATCGATTTTGAGGTCACTAGGTCAAAGGTCAAGTTCACGGTGACCCGAAATAGTAAAATGGTTTCCGGATTATAACTGAAGAACTCTTATTCCTAGGATCATGAAACTTAAAAGGTAGATTGATCTTGACTCGCAGATGACCCCTATTGATTTTCAGGTCACTAGGTCAAAGGTCAAGGTCACGGTGACAAGAAATAGTAAAATGGTTTCTGGATGATAACTCAAGAACGCTTATGGCTAGGATCATGAAACTTCATAGGTACATTGATCATGACTGGCAGATGACCCCTATTGATTTTCAGGTCACTAGGTCAAAGGTCAAGGTCACAGTGACAAAAAACATATTCACACAATGGCTGTCACTACAACGGAGAGCCCATATGGGGGGCATGCAGCACTTGTTTTTGATTAATTTAACAAGAATTATTCTACCATATTGACTAATGTATTAAGCATGAGCGCGATGATTCGCGATACTGTACATAATCATATAAAAAAGCAATGCCCGACAAATCTTTTAAACAGGTTTGTTTGAAGAACGTGCATATAAACCGTTTGACTCATATGTTTTAATTTCACTTCCATTCTTCTTTTGTTTTTCTGTTTTGTATCTATAGGTTTATGACCAGCAATATGTAATAATGTAAAATAAGCCGCGAAAACTCCGCATAACATCCCGTACTGCATGTGATGCAGCTAAGAACTGCACAGAAAAAACATTCGCTATCTTTGATCTCATTCATTGAACGCTTTACCTTTCACCAACTCCAACCACAATCAACGCCATATATGTTTTTAAAAAGATATTTCTTGTTAATCTTGTTGAGCGATTTTACTTATTTTTTGTATGGCTTATTCTGTTTATGCTGAGCCACCCATCAAGTGTTATAATTTATGATAGCTTTTAGACCTACTACAAAAAAAACTTATGTGATAAGCTTTTACATACATGTACATCATACATAAAAAAAATTCTGTTTAAACAGATAAGAAGGAGCAAAGTTATCAGCTCACACCATCTTATATCAAGTTGCTTTTGGTTTTATAAATTTAAAATAGGGGAATATAAGACTTGTTTTATGAGTATTCCTGTGTGAAATAGTTCATGGTTCATGGTTTTAAATAAATTATTATTAATGAAGATAAATAAATTCTGTATGGACAAAACTGCACAAAAGTGATTGTATATGTTTTGAAATGTGGTACCATGTGGACTACTTATGTAGCTTATACATTTTGTTCCATTCTTGTCAAGTAAAAAAAGTTATGCCAGTGGAAACATTGATTTTATGTTTTCATTTGCAAAATGTTTTGACATGTAAGCTGAAATATTGAAAAATGTACAGTTTAAATATTATAGTTACACATTTATTGATATATATATATATATATATATATATATATATATATATATATATATATATATATATATATATATATATATATATACAGGCATTTCCCCAGGGTTCAGGCCAGGCACAGCGGCAAGGCAGCATGAAAGGGAGTTGATGCGGGTGGGGGACCATTCCCTGTGTAGATATATATATATATATATATATATATATATTTATTGTTCTAACTGAAAATCTTCATTACTTAAGAGCTATTAAAAGATATTTTTGTTAGCTTTTTATTTGTTTTTACTCAATTTATTTCATTTAAGTCATCTTTTATAATATTTAGTAACAAACATTAAGACATGATCGGGAAAAACAAGCACCGCGGCAAAATAGATTTTTACGTCAAGGCACCGCGGGCCCGCTGTGCTAAAAACGCCTGGGGAAAAGCCTGATATATATATATATATATATATATATATATATATATATATATATATATATATATATATATATATATATATTAATGCAGTTTAAAGGGGCATTAATTTGGCGCCAAAAAAGAGTTGTTCTTGAAATATTTTAACAATTTCCTCAAAATTCATTTTCTTTTCTTTGTATAATATTGATGAACGGTATTTAGAAAAAGAACCATTGACACCAACAGCAGGACAACACCATTAACGCTTGCAGCCAAGGTAATAAAGGACTTATATACCTATGTGCGCTGTTTTCTGTGACATGGTCTAAGTAACCCCTTAGTTGACATTTAAATTACCATTCCCTCTGTAACACCTTATGTCTCCCAGCACTCTTGAAAATGGCTTCCATTCTTCATGGCAAATTGTATTTAGCGGCGTAAAATCTTCTATTTAATGGCGTTAAGTAAATATTTTCCTGGAAGACTGTAATCGTGATAATTTCTGATGGTAAGTAATGAGAATTTCCATCCACGTTGCTTGACTGTGCTGTCAATTGCTGTTGATCATTGAATATTATTAAAACAAGGGCTTGTGACTAGATTGCTTCAGACATTCTATGCTTGGTTGAATAATGGACAGCTAGGTTTTTCCATTAATCATGTTGGGTCATCCTTGTCTGAAGTGATAATGATAAGTTTCTTAGTCAATTTGTATAAGGCAGACATTGTCTATCGGTGTTTTATTGCATTTGTAGACGAAATGAATTTGTCAAAAGGAGAATGCCGTTGTCAAAATGATATCCCTCTCAGTCAAATAATTTTTATGCTCCCGGTAGGGTTGCATATAGCAGTTGAACTGTCAGTCCTTCTGTCTGTCCGAAAACTTTAGCATTGGCCATAACTTTTGCAATATTAAAGATAGCAACTTGATATTTGGTATGCATGTGTACCTCATGAAGCTGCACATTATGAGTGGTGAAAGGTTAAGGTCATCCTTCAAGGTCAAAGGTCAAAAAACAAAATCCAAGGAAGTAACAAGCTTTAAAGGGAGATGTGGTACACATTTTGAGTGGTGAAAGGTCAAGGTCATCCTTTAAGGTCACAGGTAAAAAACAAAATCCAAGGAAGTAACAAGCTTTAAAGGGAGATAATTGATATTTTATATCATTTGGCAGGTATAGATCAATTTCACAAGGGAAGTAATATTTTTATGCTCCCCGAAAATATTTTCGGTGGAGCATATAGTTACCAGTTTGTAGTTCCTTCCTTCCTTCCTTCCTTCCTTCCTTCCTTCCTTCCTTCCTTCCTTCCTTCCTTCCTTCCTTCCTTCCTTCCTTCCTTCCTTCCTTCCTTCCTTCCTTCCTTCCTTCCTTCCTTCCTTCCTTCCTTCCTTCCTTCCGTCCGTCCGTCCGTCCGTCCGTCCGTCCGTCCGTCCGTCCGTCCGTCCGTCCGTCCGTTACACTTTTGCTACCGTTTCTCATAGCGCCTTCAATACTTTACCATTCGCTTTCATATTTGGCATGTAGGTACCTTGCATGGACCTCTACCTTTTGATGAGGTTTGTGGTCACTGGGGTCCAGGTCAAGGTCACCGAAGCTTATGATAGACTTTCTTCTGTCACACTTTTGCTACCGTTTCTCAAAACGCCTTCAATACTTTACCAATCGCTTTTATATATGGCATGTAGGTACCTTGCATGGACCTCTACCTTTTGATGAGGTTTGAGGTCACTGGGGTCAAGGTCAAGGTCACCGAGGCTAATAATATATTTTTTAGGTATTTCTTAACACATACATTGACAAAGCACATCATCGGGGAGCATCCATCAGTTTCACTGATATTCTTGTTTTAAAGGATATAATAAAAAACAATTTTTAAGGTCAAGGTCATCCTTCAAGGTCAAAAAATACAATCCAAGGGAAGTAATAAGCTATAAAAGGGAGATAATTTCTAAACCTGCCAAATGATATATTGAAATTTTATTTCAAAGCAGCGCAATAGGGGGCATTGTGTTTCTGGCGAACCCATCTCTTGTTTGTTTATATTTCACTTTTAACGTAAATATGTGAGCTTGATTTTAAAGGGACCATTTCACGTTTTGGTTATTTAACAAAAACAAAATTGATTTTTTGCTCACCTGAGCACAACGTGCTAAGGGTGAGCTTTTGTGATCGCCTTTTGTCCGTTGTGCGTTGTGCAGCGTCAACATTTGACTTGTTAACTCTCTAGAGGCCACATTTATTGTCAAATCATAATGAAATTTGGTAAGAAGATTGGTCTCAATGATATCTTGGATGAGTTTGAAAATGGTTCGTTTGCTTGAAAAACATGGCTGCCAAGGGGCGGGGAATTTTTCCTTATATGGCTATAAGGCTATAGTAAAATTTTGTTAACACTCTTGAGGCCACATTTATTGTCTTATCTTCATGAAATAATTTTATGGTCAGAAGATTTATCCCAATAATATCTTGGACTAGTTCGAAAATGATGCTGGTTGGTTGAAAAACATGGCCGCCAGGGGGCGGTGCATTTTTCCTTATATGGCTATAGTAAAACCTTGTTAACACTCTAGAGGCCACATTTATTTTCCAATCTTCATGAAACTTGCTCAGAAAATTTGTCCCACTGATATCTTGAATGAGTTAAA
This sequence comes from Dreissena polymorpha, assembly GCF_020536995.1. Lineage (NCBI taxonomy): Eukaryota > Metazoa > Mollusca > Bivalvia > Myida > Dreissenidae > Dreissena > Dreissena polymorpha. The sequence continues at coordinate 23,113,100 of NC_068358.1, read as the reverse complement.
AAAATTGTAACCTTTGCTTGAAAAACATGGCTGCCAAGGGGCGGGGCAGTTTTCCTTATATGGCTATATATGGCTATAGTAAAATCTTGTTAACACTCTAGAGGCCACATTTATTGTCCAATCTTCATGAAACTTGGTCAGAAGATTCATCCAAATGATATCTTGGATGAGTTCGAAAATGATTCCGGTTGGTTTAAAAACATGGCCGCCAGGAGGCGGGGCATTTGTCCTTATATGGCTATATAGAGTAAAACCTTGTTAACACTCTAGAGGCCACATTTATTGTCCAATCTTTATGAAATATGGTCAGAAGATTTGTCTTAATGATATCTTGGATGAGTTCCAAAATGGTTACGTTTGCTTGAAAAACATGGCCGCCAAGGGGCGGGGCATTTTTCCTATATAAGGCTATAGTAAAATCTTGTTAACACTCTAGAGGCCACATTTATAGTCCTATCTTCATGAAACTCGGTCAGAAGATTCATCCCAATAACATCTTGGAGGAGTTAAAAAAATGATGCCAGTTGGTTGAAAAACATGGCCACCACGGGGGCGGGGCTATTTTCCTTTTATGGCTATAGTAAAACCTTGTTAACACTCTCAAGGTCACATTTATTTTCCGATCACCATGAAACTTGGTCAGAAGATTTGTCCCAATGATATCTTGGATGAGTTCGAAAATGGTTTTGGTTGCTTAAAAAACATGGCCACCAGGGGCGGGGCATTTTTCCTTATTATGCCCCCAGAACATAGGTTCTGGGGGCATATTAAAATCGCAATGTCCGTCAGTTAGTCAGTTAGTCCGTCCGGATTAGTTTCTGCTCAATAAGTCAAGCATTTGTCATCAGATCTTAACCAAACTTCATCAAAATGTGTAAGGCAATAACATCTAGGTCAAGTTCGATAATCGGCCAAATTGACCAACACACTCCTGAGTTATGGCCCTTGAATCATCGAAAAATTGCGTTTTTTCTCGTTTCCGCTCAATAACTCAAGCAAATGTCATAGGATCTTTGCCATGCTTCATGATAATGTGTAAGGTCACAAGATCTAGGTCAAGTTTGATAATCGGCCAAATTGACCCATTAAACACTCCTGAGTTATGGCCCTTGAATCATAAAAAAATGAGTTTTTTTCTCGTTTCCGCTCAATAGCTCCACCAATTGTCATCAGATCTTCACCAAACTTCATTAAAAGTTGTAAGGCAAAAAAATCTAGGTTAAGTTCGATAATCAGCCAAAATTACACAGGCACTTCTGAGTTACGGCCCTTGAATCATAAAAAAATTGCGTTTCCGCTCAAAACATGCTCATAACTTCTATGTCGCTTCAGATGTAACCTTTATATTTGTTTGCATGTGCATAAGGACAAGGCCTTTCCATATGCACATAAATTTGCCCTCTTTGTCCTGACCTTGAACTTAGGTTCCGCGTTTAGGTTTCAAAATCTGTGTTAAGGTTTCAAAAAGCGTTTTTGAGGCCATATGTCTTCTGATGGAGACAGCTCTTGTATGGCTATATATGGCTATAGTAAAACCTTGTTAACACTCTAGAGGCCACATTTATTGTCCAATCTTCATGAAATTTGGTCAGAAGATTGGTCTCAATGATATCTTGGATGAGTTCGAAAATAATTATGTTTGCTTGAAAAAATGGCTTCCAAGGGGCGGGGCATTTTTCCTTATATGGCTATAGTAAAATCTTGTTAACACTCTAGAGGCCACATTTACTGTCCGATCTTCATGAAACTTGGTCAGAAGATTCATCCCAATAATATCTTGGACGAGTTCAAAAATGATGCCGGTTGGTTGAAAAACATGGCTGCCTGGGGGTGGGGCTATTGTATGGCTATTTATGGCTATAGTAAAACCTTGTTAACACTCTAGAGGCCACATTTATTTCCAATCTTCATGTAATTTGGTCAGAAGATTGGTCTTAATGATATCTTGGATGAGTTTGAAAATAATTATGTTTGCTTGAAAAAAATGGCTTCCAAGAGGCGGGGCATTTTTCCTTATATGGCTATAGTAATATCTTGTTAACACTCTAGAAGCCACATTTACTGTCCGATCTTCATGAAACTTGGTCAGAAGATTCATCCCAATTATATCTTGGACGAGTTCAAAAATGATGCCGGTTGGTTGAAAAACATGGCTTCCAGGGGCATTTTTCCTTATATGGCTATAGTAAAACCTTGTAAACACTCTAGAGGCCACATTTATTTTCCGATCTTAGTGAAACTTGGTCAGAAGATTTGTCCCAATAATATCTTGTTATCTCAGGTGAGCGACTTTGGGCCTTTCAGGTCTCTTGTTTTTATTTAATTTCCAATTTACGCTGTAGTTATGATATTTGCTAGGAAACAGTAATATACTTTACATTTACCATGTTCTAAAATATTGATTATTATGCATCCTTTGATGATTTAAAAAACTCAAAATAATGAAGCGTTACAAACAGGAAACAATTGAAAAATTTGGAGATTTCTTTTGAATAATTTGGAGATTTCGTTTGTTATCGTTACATTTTGTGACGAGGATTGCATTGAAAAAGTTTGAAATACACTGCTCACTACATGAGCCTGATGGCCAAGTGATTAAAGCGCTAGTCTCCGACGGTCAGTGGTTTGAGTCCAGTTAAGGATTACTTTTTTTTCTTTCTTAAATTGTATTCTTGTTTTAATTATACTGGGTCTATTTAGTTTCATTTTTTACACTTATCAATTTAAAGCATTTAATGACAAACTTCAAAACATGCAAAAAATCTTTTAAAAGGTCCCTTTAAGCCTTAGGGCCCTTGTTCTCTTGATGAATATTATAGTTTAATTTCTTGTATTTGACCTTCAAACTTGAAGCGTGACCTTAGGGAACTGATTCTTTTGTGTATCATTCCATCTCGGTATGCTTGTTGCTTCTTAAGTTATCTGAAAATCCTAGTTATGTTTGAGATAATGTTTTGAATTTTTATCTTTTATTGTAGCCTTGACCCAGTGCTCACAGTCTTGCACCTGATGCTGCATCAAATACATCTTACTCCTGCAAAGGTATGTAAAAATCATTCCTTGCAAGTCTGGACAAAATTATATTTGTCCTTTGACATTGAGCTGTGACCTTGATCTTCTTATATGGACTTGTTTTTATCCCCGCCATAGGCAGAGGGATATTGTTTTGGCGTTGTCCGTCCTTCTGTCCGTCCGTCTTTCCGTCCTTCCGACCGTCTTTGAGTCCTTCCGTCAGTCTTTCCGTCCTTCCTTCTGTCCGGCACTTTTGTGTCCGGAGCCATATCTTGTAAGTGCTTTGGCGGATTTCAATGAAACTTGGTATGAGTATATATATAGATAAGAGGACAATGCACGCCTAATGGCATTGTACACCATCTGTTAATAACAGAGTCATAGCCATTTGTATCTTGGAAAAATGCTTTTTTGTGTCCAGAGCCATATCTTGGAAGTGCTTTGGCGGATTTCATTGAAACTTGGTATGAGTATATATGTGGATAAGAGGATGATGCACGCCAAATGGATTTGTACACCATTGGATAATAAAGGAGTTATGGCCCTTTGTATCTTGAAAAAATGCTTTTTTGAGCGTCAAATATAACACTTGTGTCCAGAAGCATATTGGCAGGGGATATCAATTCAACGAATTTGCTTGTTGTATACGATTTTGTCAACTTTTTGACTCATCAGTCAGCCAGTTTTTAACTGCAACAGATTTTATTTGAAAAGATCAAGTATTAAAGGTGAATACTTTAAAATCTGTACGGATGTATTTATTGATTTTGACCTGGTTATAAAAAAATGAACATACAGACTAGACTAAATTGCTGTAGCTTTTTCAAAGAGCATTAAATTCACAATGAGTCATACTTTTACCAATATGCAATTTTCTCCTTATATGTCTTGGGAATTTGTATTAATAGGAATTGGCTAGACATAATAACTGTTTTACTGAAACCAATTAGAGTTTTATTATTCAATTTTAAAGTGCTGGGTCAATGTTACTTACAGTTTCTTCAGCGTGAGGCATATTAGGCTGTGCAGTAGATCTGTATGAAACATTTCTCCGATGTTTGGGCTCATTGTGAGCCATTTCTCATGTTGCAATTTGAGTGAATAATTCATTACCATGTAATACTTGCTGGTCAAAATAATAGCACCTGAGGCTAACACAATGCCCTGTATCTACAACAAAAGTTAAGAGGCATATTATGTTTACTCTACTTTAAATCTGTTTTTTAGTGAGAATGGACCTAGGGTGTAAGAGAAAAACAGATTATCTTGGAAACATTGTTAGGTAAAGAAGAAAACATCAAGATTATATAAGGTGTGCTGATCCGTTTCTAAACTATCAAAGCTGTTTGATAACCTGCTATCATTGGGCTGATAGATATGCTTCTACCAGATGTGTGAGGCTGTCAATCAAAGAGTCAGGTATCCAATCTCCACAGCTATCAGCAACTTGTGGTAGCCTGCAATGAAACCATAGCCTCTCCATTTAGAACACCTTTATGATAGCTGATAAGATGCTATGGTGAATTAATTACCATCTAGTTGAAATGCAATTATAATCACAGCAGATAAGTGGAGCAGTGAAGATCTGATCTACTAGTGGAGTGCAGCCTCTTCTCTTTACTTCTATTAAACTGATAAGTACTGCAAATGCATCTTTTATTGTTTACATTTGGAGGCATTGATTTATGAGACATCTTAAACAGTACATTTGGGAGATTCCTGTTTGATTGCAATTTCCATCTTTTTCTGATAGCTGTTTTAGTGTTGCTGCTTTGCTAAAGAGGAATGGCTATCGAGACCTCCTAAATATTTCAAACTTGATACTTTTGCTTTTATCTCGGAGACCTTTGTTAAGTTCTTAAAATTATAAGTTTTGTAAAGAACAAATTAAATCAAGATTGGAATAATGGCACTGATGAGCTTACGTGATGTCAAAGTATGCAAATAATTAAAGACTTAAACTGGTTAAACCATTTGACCCAGGTGAGCTTAAAAGTAAAATTGTGTTAATACAACAGTTGAAAACAAATTTAAATGATTTCATTTGAAAAAAAATGTTTCCTATTATTCCTACAAAACGGTAAAGTGCAAGATGCCCTCAATGTTGCCACAACACAACCAAGAAGTGTGGAAGTAGGAGACTATATCTGATTGTTACCGTAACGCAACCAAAAGAGTAATGTTACACAGGGAATTAAAAGGCTATTTAAAGTTTATACATTTGTATTTATATTATAAATAATAACAGCTACAATTCAAGTTATATCGTTAAAATGCACAGGGATTTAAACTTTTACTTTTTCGCTTAGAATACTGCTATTGCTTGTTTTCCACATGTACATGTACATCCAAAAGCATCTTAACAAAAAAAAATTTGAATTTGTATTATATTTAGATTTTTTTTTCAGAAAACTTCGTCATACTGGGACGGGTTATCATTTATATTTGTAAGATGACTTTATTATCCTTTTTAGGAGTTATGTTATGATCCCATATACAACAGGCCAGCAGGTAACAGATGATGATGGTTGACCATGACCATTTAGTCCAACAGCACCAATCAATATTAATCATGTATTTTTTTCTGGGCTGCACTGATAAAGTTTATGTTCCATGTATATTAGAAGGCATGGCTTCTTTACCAGGCGGTATTTAGGTATTCAGGAAAGTTGTGTTTCCAGTAAGCGATTGCTTGTGTTCAATTCATTAATACCCATTTACTGCCTGGTGATAAAAACAGAAACAAGTGAATGTACATAAACCAGGCCTCTGGAGGGAGCAATATGTCTAATGGCAGGTTCTTGTGTATGAGGTGCAATTAGTCGAGAAATACGAGGCAGATTATTTGATTATATCAATGTATCTCATTCCAATGTATTTTATTTCCTAACATGCAATTGATATCATGAGATAATATTATGGAATAATACCTGAATAAATGACTACTATATTTGTCAGCAAACTATTTGAAAATAAACTATAAGATTTTGTTATTGTTAGTATGCAATTTTAATATAAAAAGTAAACACTTAAAGAAGATTGCACTCTTGATTTAAACAAATAATTGCACAACAAAGTACACAAGCTTGTTATACATTTTGAGCATTTATTATTCTAATAATTGTCTGATAGATATTAGAATAATGCAAATTTTTATTTTGCAACAATATTTTTTTATTTAGAAATATTAAATTTTAAAGAATGAGCTTTGAAAGTCTTTGGTTACAACGACTACTTATGTTACACTTACCGTAAGTAACAGCGTTTAGCGCGCCCCCATGTATAATGCACATGCAATTTTTTAATGCCAAAATGGAGAAAAAAAGAATTCAAGACCAAAAAACCTGAAAATCGGATCGAAAATGGCCGCCATTTTAATATTGCGCAATCAATTTATCCGAGTCATTGGAAAGTTTATTTATGCACTCTTCATCGAAGAAGCGTTTATATGATCAGGAGCATGGGTTGCTTTATAAGCACTTTATTTGACAGTTTTGAAAAGTGCCGTTGTCATCTCTATGGTTCTTTTGCCATCATCTAGATTGGTCTTCTGTCAATGTCTGATGCGGCGATACATCATTCAGACAATTGCAAACAAATGTTTAAAACACCACTGTTGAACGTTCAATATTTATACACACAAAATGCAGTTTCATATTTTCACTTTCTCAAGTGTCAATTAGAGTCTCAACAAGTCGTGGCACAAATTGCGCAATAAAAGCGGGCAATCAATTACAAAGTACAAAAAGATGCACTTTAACACCTACTGTTACATGCATAAAAGTCATTGTTCACACGTACCTTTGCCTGCTCTCCGCTATTTCAACAACGGTCCCCATCGGAATTCATCGACGAAGAAGTGTAAAAACACAAACAAAGAAATGTCCGCAATTTTATTCAAACACATTTATTTTTGCCCAAGAACTTTTTCTAACCCCTTCATATCTACTGGTACCGACTTCTTGTTGTTTCCAACAACGACCCCTGTTAAAATCATTAATGAGATTTACTGTGAAACCATTATTAATCGTCAGGCATTAATTTTCATAAATTTCGTCAGTCGACCGATCGGCGAATTTAAGATCCTAACGAACAATTATGCTCGATGTTTGAACAAAAACAAACACTAAGTTGAACAATATTTTAAAACTTTACCGTAGACATGAGGCATTAAATTCCAACATAATCCATGCACACATTCACTGCTGTTTCATAATCAAGATTAATCCGGTTTTGACACAAAGGGATGTTGATTACACAAGGTACTTAACTGACATGTTACACTTCTTTAAAACGCGTGTGCAGTACAGCTGTATCGAATGCGTTGACTTCGTTTATGTAGAATGGTAATGAATTAGCGCTAATTGTTTATAACTTTATTACCCATTAGGTGCATTGTGTTTTTCAGGGGTGTTGCATATTAGCCATCACGCAGCGAATGCCGATGAAAGACAATAAACCAAATGAAAAGATGACGATGTGTGATCAACATGCGTATTTATCACAAATTAATCAAGAATATTTTAATTGCTGATTGTTGTTTGATTGTTTGCGTTTAACCACACTTATTACTATTTTATATGTATCAATTTATTTATTTTTAAATTATTGACATTATTGATTTATATACGGGTAGTTTACTTTTTAAGAATGAACACATACATAGAGTTTATAATTTTAATGTTGATATCAGAATAAAAAAGCATTTTATTTGAAAAAAAACACTTAACAATCTGGAACCTCTTTCGTATAACACAAACAGTTTTTAAACGGTATTGACAGCATTTTAATAAAAATCATACCAACAAGAACACATAACCAAGAAAATAAACAAAAGTGACTAGTTTGATTTGCTATTTGATAGAATAAGACTAATTGGCAATTGGCTTCGTTGTTACAAACACTCGTTAACGGTTATTCGATCCCACTTGTCCGCTAATCATAACAATGAACGTGTGAATGGCATACATTAAGAGGGTCCATTACTGTCCCTTAATAACAAAAGACTAGTTAATTGGCATGTGACAAACAGGCCCCACCTCCTGCAGTGATTCTCAAGTGTGTTCCCGCATTCGTACCACGATTTTTCGCAACTGCGATTGATCGCGAATATGTATTACACACAAATCGGATATTGACTGACGCATTTTTTTAAAATTCAAAATAAAAAATCGGCGAATTTAAGTGCTGACGAAATCGTCATTTTAATAAAAATGACGAAATTTTGTGCTGTCGAAAATAAATGGTTTCACAGTATTTTGAAAGCTTAAATTGTTTAAAGGCACGTCATTGTATGACGCCGTCATGTATAATATATTATCGCATGTAAACGTTTTACCGTTTGACGTCATGCATTTTAAAAAGAAACATTATTTGGTTTGCGAGGTCCGTTAAATGGGAAACACCATATTCTGTATTTATAAAATGTATTATCAATGAATTAATGCTATGTAATAAATATTGTATAAGATATTCAGATGTAGCGAACTTATATCATTATTTAGAAGTTCGATCTTTATTGAAAATGTTTCAAATTGTCATTTATGAAACCTTTTATCCTAATGAGTGTATGCTTTTATATTATACTTTGAATAGCATAATTATCTGTTGTACTATGATTTTATTATTCATTTTATTTTTATTGTTTGTTTCATTTATTGTTAAGATTCGAAAATGCTTGTTGTCATAGTTGTCATTGTCGTCATATTTGTTATTGTCGTCATGATAGATCGGAAATAAAAGTATAAAACAAATTGAGACACATTCTTGATTATTCCAACGGCGTCCTCGCAAAAGCCCCTTCAGTCTGTAAGATTATAGGGTATTGTTTTATTGAAAGAAAAAATGGCGGCCATTTTGATTATTAACGATAACTTAACAAAGTTTTTGCAATTAATCAGCCAGGATAGTGTTGTGTCAATGTATGACATGCACAAGCTTTTTGATTTGAAATTAAGAGGTAAAACACTGTGCACTATATGTGGAAACTTACGGTACATAGAAAACTGATTGGCTTTTTGCGTTCTGGATATATATATGGAAATATTTACTCATAGAACTTTTCAATTGCCTTTGAAACATTCATTATTGATGTTGAGTTATTGTATTATTACCTTATAAAAGTGTTGTAACATATATTCACCTATTGATATTGGGAATATAACATAAAATTAAGAACAAAAGTACCCATGATTGTGAATGCTTTATGTAAATATGTATATGTACACAAAAGATTTACAAAGAGATCACTCTAAAAATATATATGGGAAACAAAGATAAAAACAAATTTAGATATATGAGAAGGTTCATAAGGAAGTTCCATTAAAGTTAAGACATGAAATCATGCCAGTATTGGGGCTGAAGACAGGTGTGAAGCATTTAATTTCAGAACTTAGCCCTCCTGACAGTAAAATGATGATGAAAAGCACCTGTGACCTCCAATCAGTGATATTTTGATGCCTGAGAAAAGAACACAATATGTGCCACATTATCTGAAAATAGGTCTTATGCCATATGTGGTCAGTGTAACTCAAGACTGGCCTGTGCATTAGCAGAGTCTGGTCTGGTGCTACATTAGCACAGTCTGGTCTGGTGCTACATTAGCACAGTCTGGTCTGGTGCTACATTTGCACAGTCTGGTCATGTGCTACATAAGCACAGTTTGGTAAGGTGCTACATTAGCACAGTCTGGTCAGGTGCTACATTAGCACAGTCTGGTCTGGTGCTACATTAGAACAGTCTGGTCTGGTGCTACATTAGCACAGTCTGGTCTGATGCATCATTAGCACAGTCTGGTCTGGTGCTACATTAGCACAGTCTGGACAGGTGCTACATTAGCACAGTCTGGTCAGGTGCTACATTAGCACAGTCTGGTCGGGTGCATCATTAGCACAGTCTGGTCAGATGCTACATTAGCACAGTCTGGTCTGATGCATCATTAGCACAGTCTGGGCAGGTGCTACATAAGCACAGTCTGGTCAGGTGCTACATTAGCACAGTCTGGGCAGGTGCTACACTAGCACAGTCTGGTCTGGTGCTACATTTGCACAGTCTGGTCAGGTGCTACATTAGCACAGTCTGGGCAGGTGCTACATAAGCACAGTCTGGGCAGGTGCTACATTAGCACAGTCTGGTCAGGTGCTACATTAGCACAGTCTGATCTGATGCTACATTAGCACAGTCTGGTCGGGTGCTACATTAGCACAGTCTGGGCAGGTGCTACATTAGCACAGTCTGGTCAGGTGCTACATTAGCACAGTCTGGTCGGGTGCATCATTAGCACAGTCTGGTCGGGTGCTACATTAGCAAAGTCTGGGCAGGTGCTACATTAGCACAGTCTGGGCAGGTGCTACATAAGCACAGTCTGGGCAGGTGCTACATTAGCACAGTCTGGTCGGGTGCTACATTAGCACAGTCTGGTCGGATGCTACATTAGCACAGTCTGGTCGGGTGCTACATTAGCACAGTCTGGTCTGATGCATCATTAGCACAGTCTGGGCAGGTGCTACATTAGCACAGTCTGGGCATGTGCTACATTAGCACAGTCTGGTCTGGTGCTAGATTTGCACAGTCTGGTCAGGTGCTACATAAGCACAGTCTGGGCAGGTGCTACATAAGCACAGTCTGGGCAGGTGCTACATTAGCACAGTCTGGTCAGGTGCTACATTAGCATAGTATGATCTGATGCTACATTAGCACAGTCTGGTCGGGTGCTACATTAGCACAGTCTGGGCAGGTGCTACATTAGCACAGTCTGGGCAGGTGCTACATTAGCACAGTCTGGGCAGGTGCTACATTAGCACAGTCTGGTCAGGTGCTACATTAGCACAGTCTGTTCTGGTGCTACATTAGCACAGTCTGGTCTGATGCATCATTAGCACAGTCTGGTCTGGTGCTACATAAGCACAGTCTGGGCAGGTGCTACATAAGCACAGTCTGGGCAGGTGCTACATTAGCACAGTCTGGGCAGGTGCTACATTAGCACAGTCTGGTCAGGTGCTACATTAGCACAGTCTGGTCAGGTGCTACATTAGCATAGTCTGGTCTGGTGCTACATTAGCACAGTCTGGTCTGATGCATCATTAGCACAGTCTTGTCAGGTGCTACATAAGCACAGTCTGGTCTGGTGCTACATTTGCACAGTCTGGTCAGGTGCTACATTAGCACAGTCTGGTCAGATGCTACATTTGCACAGTCTGGTCGGGTGCTACATTAGCACAGTCTGGGAAGGTGCTACATTAGCACAGTCTGGGCAGGTGCTACATTAGCACAGTCTGGGCAGGTGCTACATTAGCACAGTCTGGTCAGGTGCTACATTAGCACAGTCTGGTCGGGTGCATCATTAGCACAGTCTGGTCTGATGCTACATTAGCACAGTCTGGTCGGGTGCTACATTAGCACAGTCTGGTCTGATGCATCATTAGCACAGTCTGGGCAGGTGCTACATAAGCACAGTCTGGGCAGGTGCTACATTAGCACAGTCTGGGCAGGTGCTACATTAGCACAGTCTGGTCTGGTGCTAGATTTGCACAGTCTGGTCAGGTGCTACATAAGCACAGTCTGGGCAGGTGCTACATTAGCACAGTCTGGTCAGGTGCTAAGTTAGCACAGTCTGATCTGATGCTACATTAGCACAGTCTGGTCGGGTGCTACATTAGCACAGTCTGGGCAGGAGCTACATTAGCACAGTCTGGGCAGGTGCTACATTAGCACAGTCTGGGCAGGTGCTTCATTAGCACAGTCTGGTCAGGTGCTACATTAGCACAGTCTGTTCTGGTGCTATATTAGCACAGTCTGGTCTGATGCATCATTAGCACAGTCTGGTCTGGTGCTACATAAGCACAGTCTGGGCAGGTGCTACATTAGCACAGTCTGGTCTGATGCATCATTAGCACAGTCTGGTCAGATGCTACATTAGCACAGTCTGGGCAGGTGCTACATAAGCACAGTCTGGGCAGGTGCTACATTAGCACAGTCTGGGCAGGTGCTACATTAGCACAGTCTGGTCAGGTGCTACATTAGCACAGTCTGGTCAGGTGCTACATTAGCATAGTCTGGTCTGGTGCTACATTAGCACAGTCTGGTCTGATGCATCATTAGCACAGTCTGGTCAGGTGCTACATTAGCACAGTCTGGTCTGGTGCTACATTTGCACAGTCTGGTCAGGTGCTACATTAGCACAGTCTGGTCAGATGCTACATAAGCACAGTCTGGGCAGGTGCTACATTAGCACAGTCTGGGCAGGTGCTACATAAGCACAGTCTGGGCAGGTGCTACATTAGCACAGTCTGGGCAGGTGCTACATTAGCACAGTCTGGTCAGGTGCTACATTAGCACAGTCTGATCTGATGCTACATTAGCACAGTCTGGTCAGGTGCTGCATTAGCACAGTCTGGGCAGGTGCTACATTAGCACAGTCTGGGCAGGTGCTACATTAGCACAGTCTGGGCAGGTGCTACATTAGCACAGTCTGGTCAGGTGCTACATGAGCACAGTCTGTTCTGGTGCTACATTAGCACAGTTTGGTCTGATGCATCATTAGCACAGTCTGGTCAGATGCTACATTAGCACAGTCTGGGCAGGTGCTACATAAGCACAGTCTGGGCAGGTGCTACATTAGCACAGTCTGGGCAGGTGCTACATTAGCACAGTCTGGTCAGGTGCTACATTAGCACAGTCTGGTCAGGTGCTACATTAGCATAGTCTGGTCTGGTGCTACATTAGCACAGTCTGGTCTGATGCATCATTAGCACAGTCTGGTCAGGTGCTACATTAGCACAGTCTGGTCTGGTGCTACATTTGCACAGTCTGGTCAGGTGCTACATTAGCACAGTCTGGTCAGATGCTACATTTGCACAGTCTGGTCTGGTGCTACATTAGCACAGTCTGGGCAGGTGCTACATAAGCACAGTCTGGGCAGGTGCTACATTAGCACAGTCTGGTCGGGTGCATCATTAGCACAGTCTGGTCAGATGCTACATTAGCACAGTCTGGTCTGATGCATCATTAGCACAGTCTGGGCAGGTGCTACATAAGCACAGTCTGGGCAGGTGCTACATTAGCACAGTCTGGGCAGGTGCTACATTAGCACAGTCTGGTCTGGTGCTACATTTGCACAGTCTGGTCAGGTGCTACATTTGCACAGTCTGGGCAGGTGCTACATAAGCACAGTCTGGGCAGGTGCTACATTAGCACAGTCTGGTCAGGTGCTACATTAGCACAGTCTGATCTGATGCTACATTAGCACAGTCTGGTCGGGTGCTACATTAGCACAGTCTGGTCGGGTGCTACATTAGCACAGTCTGGTCAGGTGCATCATTAGCACAGTCTGGACAGGTGCTACATTAGCACAGTCTGGTCTGGTGCTACATTAGCACAGTCTGGTCTGGTGCTACATTAGCACAGTCTGGTCTGGTGCTACATTAGCACAGTCTGGTCTGGTGCTACATTAGCACAGTCTGGTCAGGTGCTGCATTAGCACAGTCTGGTCTGGTGCTGCATTAGCACAGTCTGGTCTGGTGCTGTTATAGCACAGTCTGTTCTGGTGCTGCATTAGCACAGTCTGGTCAGGTGCTACATTAGAACAGTCTGGTCTGGTGCTACATTAGCACAGTCTGGTCTGGTGCTACATTAGCACAGTCTGGTCTGGTGCTACATAATCAGTCTGGTCAGGTGCTACATAGTGGGGTCATATGGTGAAATGATTTTTCACTTTTTGATAAAAGCAACAAACTTGGCGAATTTGTAGATTTAAGTATTTTATTCAATTTTAGCTATGGACCCATCTCCAATTTTCAAGATGGCCGCCATTTTCAAGATGGCCACCAAGATGGCCGCCAAACTTTAGGAAATTATATGTTACTGCCATATTTGATTAAAATATTCTGTTTTTGGCATTACAATTAGCTGTTTTATGTTATTAATTAATTAAAATATGTTTCTACATGAAAAAAAAAATGAATTAAATATTGCATATAAGTCAAAATGGCTTCCAAAATGGCCGCCTAAAGTACCAAAAATAGGATTTTCCACCTCAAATCTATAATTTCATAACTCATTGAATGTATGTTATGTAAGCAAGTGTTTTTCTTTTTTTTGTATTTACAGATACCTTCATTTGTATAATATGCTCAGCATATTGTGTCAGTCCTTAAATAAAGAAATAACTGCATTCAAGCGTTCACACTTCCAGACCTTAAAGCTGCCTTAAAATCTAACCGCGGTCACATCCTCCACCACATATGGTGCTTGTATTCAGTGGAATTGTTCACTTTTTGATAAAAGCAACACACTTTGATCATTGGTAGTTTAAAGTATTTAAGACAAAATAGGCTATGGACCCAATTCATATTTTTCAAAATGGCCGCCATTTTCAAAATGGCCACCAACCTATCAAAAAAGGAGAAAATATCAAGGTGCTGATTTTGTGTCGCGATCTTTTACAAATCAAATGAAATATTACAATACTTTATTACTAATTATGCTGATAATCAAAAATCTTTGCAAGAAACACATTTATTATAAGTATTTTGTTAATTTTGTGCTTTTTGTAAGGTGAAAAGGTCATTTTTTTTGGGGGGGGGGGAAATTATGCTTTTTTGGCAAATATTCATTTACTTTAATAAAAAAAATAAATCCATAAAGCAGATTATCATGGTCCGAGAGCGCAGGTGTTTATTGCAAGTTTTGAGGCCAAGAATGTTTGTGTATATTTGAAAAGAGAATTTTATATCCTTCCAGAAAACCCATTTCTTAAGTGTCACTGTCGTGCATATCAATGATTTATTTTTTTTGGGTAAAATCACTCAAAATCTAAAGCTTTTTCCTCTGATTTCTAGAACAATTAAATAAATAGACATTTTCAGTCATGGGAATTTACCCAGGGTTTCAGTTTTGGGGTATTAAATAGGTATCAGAAACCTTTCTGATAATTCAGTAAAACAAATTATTTTCCATGGAATTTTTTTTAAGGGAAAAACCACCAAATTTTGCATTTTATTTTTGCAAATTGACCATTTTTCAAATTTTAATTCTTCGAAATCTTTTACCAAGTTAACAATTTCCAACATATTTGTCTTATCAGTGTTTTAAAAACACACATATGGTCTCCTTGTTTCGTTCCAACAACGACTTTTTTATCAGCATCTATTAGTGATTTTGGATGGAAATGAATAAAATCACACACAAAACTGTTGATTTCTGGAATCATTTGATTTAATTAGATTTATTAGACATGTGATCATTATAATAATCAAATATTGTTCGCATATATAGTTCCTCGAATTTTTACTCAACTGAAATAATTTTCAAAATAGTAGTCTAACTATTGTATTAAAAACACACAAAAGGGTTTCCTGATTTAATTGAAACATGAACATTTTTTAATGACGACTTTTAGTGAGATTTCAGGAACAATATACGAAATCAAACACAAAACTGCAGATTTCTGGAATAATTTGATATAGTTAGATTTATAACACATGTGATCACGATAATGATAAAAACTGTTCGTCTTTGTACATATGCGTATAACATAGCTCAAAACAAAACATTCCAATGAGCTCAGTGTACTTGTAGGTTTAAATCCACTAACTTTTTTACATTTTCTTGATTTTTGAGTCATTTCACCTGATTTATTTGTGCGTTTTTCATACAACAATTGCAAATGTCGATATCTATCTGCTAACATTTAAAATGATCCAACATTGCTTAAATATGCCCTATAACATTTTCAATTTAAAAATAATCTAATGTATTGATATTAGTGTTAAACGGTTGAAAAAGGGCCACTTGGTCCTTTTAACAACTTTCTTGATTTATTTATACTTTGTAACGGAACGCAAAACGTTTTACTATATTTTATACATTTACAGTATCATTATAAACAAAACATCTACTAACATTTTATGTCACACAACTGTTACATGTAACAACATTTGACATGAAATTCAAACAGTTATTTAATTTCATCTAGACATTAAACATACTTTATATACACGATAAATTGTTATCGTTGATACATGTACTGTTTTTCATGTACACACATCTACTAGCATTTATCACGCAAAATTCTTATCAACATGAAACAATAGTTTAACTACGTATACTTTCAATAAATATTAATTTTTTAACATTTCACATGAAAATCAAACAATAATTGTCCCTACCGGAGAAACTAAATGGGACTTATGGTTTGCGCTGTGTCTGTCAGTCAGTCTGTCAATTTTTAGTCTGTGGCCCTTTTTAATGTTGATCATTTAAATGTTAGCAGATAGATATCGACATTTGCAATTGTTGTATGAAAACCCCACAAATTAATCAGGTCAAATGACTCAAAAAGCAAGAAAATGTAAAAAACAAGTTAGTGGTTTTAAACCTACAAGTACACAGTACTCATTGGAATGTTTTGTTTTGAGCAATGTTATTCGCATATGTACAAAGACGAACAGTTGTTATTATTATCGTGATCACATGTATTATATAAATCTAAGTATATCAAATTATTCCAGAAATCAGCAGTTTTGTGTTTGATTTCGGATATTGTGCCTGAAATCTCACTAAAAGTCGTCATTCAAAAATGTTCATTTTTCAATTAAATCAGGAAACCCTTTTGTGTGTTTTTAATACAATAGTTAGACTACTATTTTGAAAATTATTTCAGTTGAGTAAAAATTCAAAGAACTGAAATCTGGACTAAAACAGTTAAAATTTAGTGTTTTTTAACCTACATAAACTGTAACAAATAGTGGCTTTGACCTTTAATAACACTGCGGTCATTTCGATGTTTGTCTAGAGTGTATTTGCATTGTTTGTTTAGAGTGATATTATATGCTATTGTATATATGCGAACAATATTTGATTATTATCATGATCACATGTTTTATAAATCTAATTTAAAAAAGTTATTCCAGAAATCAGCAGTTTTGTGTGTGATTTTATTCATTTCAACCCAAAATCACTAGTAGATGTTGATAAAAAAAAGTCGTTGTTGGAATGAAACAAGGAGGCCATATGAGTGTTTTTAAAACACTGATTAGACAAATATGTTCGAAATTGATAACTTTGTAAAAGATTTCGCAGAATTAAAATTTGAAAATTTGCAAAAATAAAATGCAAAATATGGTGGTTTTTCCCTTTAAAAAATTACATGGAAAATTATTTGTTTTTCTGAATTATCAAAAAGGTTTCTTATACCTATTTAATACCCCAAAACTGAAACCCTGGGTAAATTCCCGTGACTGAAAATGTCTATTTATTTAATTTTTCCAGAAATCAGAGGGAAAACTTTAGATTTTGAGTGATTTTACCCAAAAAAATCATTGATATGCACGGCTGTGACACTTAAGAAATGGGTTTTCTGGTGGATATAAAATTCTCTTTTCAAATATACACAAACATTCTTGGCCTCAAAACAAATAAACACCTGCGCTCTCGGACCATGATAATCTGCTTTATGGATTTATTTATTATTAAAGTAAATGAATATTTGCCAAAAAAGCATAATTTCCCCCCCCCCCCAAAAAAAAATATGACCTTTTCACCTTACAAAAAGAACAAAATTAACAAAATATTTATAATAAATGTGTTTCTTGCAAAGATTTTTGATTATAAGCATAATTAGTAATAAAGTATTGTAATTTTTCATTTGATTTGTAAAAGATCGCGACACAAAATCAGCACCTCGATATTTTCTCCTTTTTTTTGATAGGTTGGCGGCCATTTTGAAAATGGTGGCCATTTTGAAAAATATGAATTGGGTCCATAGCCTATTTTGTCTTAAATACTTTAAACTACCAATGATCAAAGTGTGTTGCTTTTATTAAAAAGTGAACAATTCCACTGAGTACAAGCACCATATGTGGTGGAGGATGTGACCGCGGTTAGATTTTAAGGCAGCTTTAAGGTCTGGAAGAGTGAACTCGTTGAATGCAGTTATTTCTTTATTTTAAGACTGAAACAATATGTTGAGAATATTATACAAATGAAGATATCTGTAAATACAAAAAAGGAAAACACTTGCTTATATGACATACGTTCGTTGAATATTGAAATTATAGATTGGAGTAGGAAAATCCTATTTTTGGTACTTTAGGCGGCCATTTTGGAAGCCATTTTGACTTATATGCAATATTTAAATCATTTTTTTTCATGTAGAAACATATTTTTAATTAATTTATAACATAAAACAGCTAATTTCAATGCCAAAAACAGAATATTTTAATTAAATATGGCAGTAACATGTAATTTCCTAAATTTTGGCGGCCATCTTTAAAATGGCGGCCATCTTGAAAATTGGAGATGGGTCCATAGCTAAAAATGAATAAAATACTTTAATCTACAAATGTGCCAAGTTTGTTGCTTTTATCAAAAAGTGAACAATTCCACTGAATTCAAGCACCATATGATCCCGCTAACATTAGCACAGTCTGTTCTGGTGCTACATTAGCACAGTCTGGTCTGCTGCTACATTAGCACAGTCTGGTCTGGTGCTACATAAGCACAGTCTGGTCTGATGCATCATTAGCACAGTCTGGTCTGGTGCTACATTAGCAGAGTCTGGTCTGGTGCTACATTAGCACAGTCTGGTCGGGTGCTACATAAGCACAGTCTGGTCTGGTGCTACATTAGCACAGTTTGGTCTGGTGCTACATTAGCACAGTCTGGTCTGGTGCTACATTAGCACAGTCTGGTCTGGTGCTACATTAGCACAGTCTGGTCTGGTGCTACATTAGCACAGTCTGGTCTGGTGCTACATTAGCACAGTTTGGTCTGGTGCTACATTAGCACAGTCTGGTCTGGTGCTACATTAGCACAGTCTGGTCTGGTGCTACATTAGCACAGTCTGGTCAGATGCTACATTAGCACAGTCTGGTCTGGTGCTACATAAGCACAGTCTGGTCAGGTGCTACATTAGCACAGTCTGGTCTGGTGCTATATTAGAACAGTCTGGTCTGGTGCTGCATTAACACAGTCTGGTCAGGTGCTGCATAAGCACAGTCTGGTCTGCTGCTACATTAGCACAGTCTGGTCTGGTGCTACATTAGCACAGTCTGGTCTGGTGCTACATTAGCACAATCTGGTCAGATGCTACATTAGCACAGTCTGGTCTGGTGCTACATTAGCACAGTCTGGTCAGGTGCTACATTAGCACAGTCTGGTCTGGTGCTACATTAGAACAGTCTGGTCTGGTGCTGCATTAACACAGTCTGGTCAGGTGCTGCATAAGCACAGTCTGGTCTGCTGCTACATTAGCACAGTCTGGTCTGGTGCTAAATTAGCAAAGTCTGGTCTGGTGCTACATTAGCACAGTCTGGTCAGGTGCTGCATTAGCACAGTCTGGTCTGGTACTACATTAGCACAGTCTGGTCTGGTGCTATACTGTCCACTTTGAGACCACAAAACACCTCGTGATTTTATTGTGAACACGGTAGCTCTTGACTAGACTGTGCAAATGCACTGGCTGTTCCTGAGCTACCCAGTTCAAACATTGCATAAAACCCATTTTTACACAACATGTCTCATATCTATCCCTCCTGTATGTAGTAAAAATATATGATTTTTTTTTTATAGAAATCTATTTAAGAAGATCGAAAGCTGAATAGATAATATGGGCTAAGTTATTTAACATTTACCGCACATTTTAATTAAGATACAATTTTTGAGGTAGAAAAAATGCTTTATGCACCAACTATGTTATGTTAGTTTATTTTAGTTTTTATGTAAATTTCCATGTTATCTTTCAGATGCTCATAAGTTTAGGAATATATTCATCTTAAACTTAAGACCAAACAAAGAATTAAGGGGAGAAAGAGAGCTTTATTTCTACTACAGCTCAAAATACAAAATGCGAGCGCAAGTACATATAATATCAAAGCATAAAGCACGCGCTGACCGTACATAATATACAACAGTAAAGAATGCGCGCTCAAAAGTATAAAAATCTATTTTTATTGAACTAATGCAGCCAAACACTACACACTGCACCATCGTACAACTAAGTAAATCCTAATTGTCACGTTACAAATCGAATGGAAATCAACACAGTCTAGATTGGAAATTGTTTTAATGCTAGTTATTGACAAACACAGATCTTTATACTCTGAAGTTTTGCGAGAAAATTGCAAGCTTCAGTGCGTAAATAACAATTAATGAAGGTCGTTCTGGGTCATGCGCAGTTGTCTCACGACTACGTCATCCGGGAAAATGGTGGCGGAAAGTGCCGAACACATTACGGAAATTACCGATCATCAAAATTATAGTTTTTTAGCACTATATCTTTTGTTTGTGTTTTTAATTCAATGTTATTATATAATATTCATTTATAAAATGTGCTTTTTAAGTCTGAACTTGTCTGTTCTCCTTTAAGAATGCGCGCTCAAAAGAACATAAATCAAATACTAGAGCGTGTCAACAAATACCATGCGAAGTTTCATCTAGAACATTCAATTGGTAGCATGTGAATTCAAGTAATGATCTATGACAAAGCGAAGGTACGCACATTGAATGATACTAAAAATACAATATATCAAGCTCGTTATGTTCCACATAACATAAATCAACAATGAGATAAAAGCACTGTATTAGCATACATTGTTTAACTATTGACCTTCCCCATAAACCCATAAACATACATCGTTTGACTATAATTTCCCTTAGTAGAATTGCTCGAGCCCATCATAAATAAACTAAGGAGGATGGGAGGAAGAGGCATGTAAGCCTTTTGAGCTGGGCGCACTGACTGCCTGAACAAGCTGCATGCTGGGCAAAGCGCGGCTACTGACCCGTGGTCTCAAGGGTGGTGCTGGCAGGAGCTGGCTTGTCATCATAAAGCATAAGTTGCAGGACAAACAAATGGGCAACAGCGGGTTTGGTCTCTCGTCTAAATACAATTAAGAATCTTAATTCAACTTAAACTTAAGACCAACAAAGTATTAAGGGGGGGAAGAGAGCTCTATTTCTACATACTAACTACAGCTCAAAGTACAAAATGCGCGCACAAGTACATATAATACCAAAGCATAAAGCGTGCGCTGACCGTACATAACATATAACAGTAAAGAATGCGCACTCAAAAGCATAAAAATCTATTTTTATTGAACTAAACATTCAATTATTACTTATTGATACTGTTGTTATAAGATCTTTAACTAAACACAGCCCTTTAGAATTATAAATGTTAATTTAACTATCCCTCAATACTATCAAACTAAAAATCACCAACAGATACAACAAGCTGTTGAAGATTTGTTTGTTGAGAAATATAGGCTTTTTTTCCCAGACTTCAAACATTTTGTTACCTTCGCTTTCTTAATCTTAATGTCAGTTAAAATAGACAGCAGCTGTCAAACACCTTGTTCTATTACTGGTTGTTGTACTAATTTGCTGGATGTTATATTCATGAGGTTATTTTTGGATGGAATTTTACAAAGAAAAAGATCAAGTATGTAAAAAAATAATGTAAATCAATGCTTTTCCTATTTTTTTTGTAATAAATCGTGTTGCAATAATTATTGATTGTCTGTTAAAGATGGACCTTTCATTGTTCAGTCTTATCAAATCAAGTTTGTTTAAATTTCTAATAGTTGTGATTTCATTGTCATATTTTTGCAATTAAGGTATTCATGCTTACTTTAGCTTTGCATGCTACTCTTTTGTTTGCATGCTTCACGTAGGTGTTCATACTACACTAAGGTTTCCATGTTGCACTTAGATGCATGCTACACTTGTGTTTCCATGTTGCACTTAGATTTGCATGCTACACTTATGTTTGTATGTTGCACTTAGATTTGCATGCTGTAACACTTATGTTTGCTTGTTCCTATGAGATTTGCATGCTACACGTTTGTTTGCATGTTGCTATGAGATTTGCATGCTACACTTATGTTGATGTTCCTATGAGATTTGCATGCAACACATCGCATGCTACACATATGTATGCATGTTCCTATGAGATTTGCATCCTACACGTATGTTTTCATGTTCCTATGAGATTTGTATGCTACACTTATGTTCTCATGTTCCTATTAGATTTTCATACTACACTTATATTCGAAAATGGTTGGTTGTAAAACATGGCCACCAGGGGGGCCGGGGGTGGGGGCATTTTTACGTATATAGCTTTAGTAAAAATGTGTTAATACTCTCAAAGTTACATTTATAGTCCAATCTTCATGACTTGGTCAGAAAAAAAATTCTAATAATATCTTGGATTAGTTTTAAAAATGGTTCTGGTCTGTTGGAAAACATGACCGCCAGGGGGCCGGGCATTGTTCCTTATATGGCTATAGTAAAACCTTGTTAACACTCTTGAGGCCACATTTATTGTCCCATCATCATGAAACTTGGCCAGAATTAGGTTTTTCCCAATGATATGTTGGACGATTTCGAAAAAGGTTTCATTTGCTTGAAAAACATGGCTGCCAGGGGGCAGGGCATTTTTCCTTAAATGGCTATATATGGCTATAGTAAAACTTGTTAACACTCTAGAGTCCACATATTTTGTCTGATCTTTATTAAATTTGTTCAGAAGATTTTCCCCAATGATATATAGAAAGAGTTCCAAAAATGGTTCAGATTTGTCGAAAAGACGGCTGCGAGCTCCGTAAAACTACAATTAAGGAGCTTAATTACACTTAAACGAATGAACAACCTAATTATAAGGGGGGTAAGAGAGCTTTATTACTAAATAAAAAACTAACTACAGCTCCGTAAAACTAATGCTGAAAAGCGCGCCTGGTATGAAAATACAACCAAAGACAATAATAAGCGTAATTAAATATGTGCAAAAAGCGCGCAATACAAATAAACAACATGAGAAATTCAGAAAAACAAGAACATATAATTGAACTTCATCGGTACACAAAGCATTAATATACATAAAAGATATATGCCAATCAATGTTATATATAAAAGCGCATCAAAGAAACCATCATGATAAGGCGCACAAAGCCAATAGATAATGGCCATACAAAAGAACCTTATCGTTGCACTTCAATGAAATGTTCCCAATCCACACGTAGAAAGTAGATATTAGTGATCAGGTTTTTGGGGAGATTGTTGTATGTTTTGGATTATTTTAAATCGGGTATTCACTTCGTTCGATATGTAATTTTGGAAACAGTTTGACCGCCAGTCGCCTAGCATTTTAATTGCCTCCGCGGAAAGTCCTATAGTGTAACAATAAGTTGCTCCACCCCATCGGAAGGAATGGGAGGAAATATCAGATGTTGTATGATGGTTTAAGCACTGACGTATTCTAGCCATAAATTTATCACTGTAAGGGGCCTCAACAGTCCATTAACGCTAAAGACAAAGGCGGGCCCATTTGCATCAGCCTGGCGGGTAGACTGAGCGGCGTGGAAGATCGCCTTAACAGGACACAGTTTATGGTCTTTCATGCGCGGCAGGGGTACATCGAAGGGTCTGGAACGAAACTGGATTGTCTTACTCCAGCGAAACTGCATAAGGGCTCCCCACGAGTAAAAAATTATGTCCCGTCTGCGAAGATGTTATAAACTGTAAAGAGAAAAACCCGATTGTTCCATGATTTCGATTAGCCACGAAAACCCATTTGGTTCATGGAGTCTTGATACCCTGTCAGCTAGAGTGTTGAAACGGCCAGGGTAATAAACAGCACGAATTCTAAAGTTATAAATAGCACTCAGCCAAAAGATTCGTCTAACCGAGTCCATCACAGTTGGATGTTTGCAAGATCCTTTGTTTATGATCGCGCATGCGGTTATGTTGTCACAATGTACGTATACCAATTTGTTGGACCACGCACGTGACCATCGTCTTGCAGCTATTTCCAATGAAAGTACTTCCAAGTAATTTATAGGAAGTAATGCCATCTGAGGAGTCCATGGTGCATGTATGAAGTCCCCTTGGAAAAACGAGCCGCATGCAGTTTTGCATGCGTCAATGCTGACTGACACAGGCATTCTATCGTCTATCATCTGCATTGTACCATTGAATACTTTCATGAAGTCCAACCACCACATAATATCAAGTTTCATATCTTTATTTACATAAGTACGATGTCCACTAGGGCGAAGAGAATTTGCGCGGTCAATTAAGCGACGCATATGGAACCGACCGCCGTAAACACATTGTGTTATCCAATTTGCCGTCTAGTTGTTGAATCCGTCTCTTTGTAATTTTCCTTGCGTGCAGTGTATTTATGAGGAGTGTGTGTATTTCCGTGATTTTTTGGTCCGGTACCATTATAGTCATATTAATTGAATTTAAAACGAGCCCAAGGAATGTCAGCTTCTGATACGGTCCTTCCACTTTATTGTAGTTGATTTGAAATCCTAATTCATGGACTAATTTCATAAGTTCATGAAGTGCTTTTTGACAATTGTCGTATGTGTCTGCTTCTAAGAGAAAATCATCTAAATACACAATGATATCTTTGAAACCTCTATTTTTCATAATCACTCGTACAGCTTGGGTCAGTGTATTAAATATTAGGGGACAGTTTTGCTCCGAAGGGAAGTTTTGTATCTACCATGTAAGTGAAGTGTTTATTGTTTCCAAAACGCCATTTTAAACCTGTAGCTCGAGTATTAGAGGGATGAATATTAACGCTTCGATAAGCATTTTGAAGGTCTAATTTAGCCATGTAACAGTTAGGTGTTATTAGCTTTATGGCGTCTTTAATTGATTGATATTTAAAGGTAGTTGTGTCCGCAAAGTCATTAACTGCAAATCCTGTCGGCTGACTACAATCGTGAATTAATCTTACGTTCGAAGAATCAGATTTTGGTATGGCTCCAAGTGCAGAAATGATGAGCGGTTTTTCATCGACTATCTTATAATGCCCGTTCTCAACTTCCGTGAGAATTTGGGCATCAGTTCGCGCGCGCATATTTAAATTTGTGGCCGATGAATAATTTTCCACCTCTGCACTTTGAGAAATTTTACCTATGTCCAGGATATGAAAACCGTTCTTGATTCCCGAAAGTATAAATTCACGATCCTTATAATCCGCCGGCAGATTTTGTTCCCAGGCTTGAAGTTTCAAGGACGACGGTCGGACTACTGGTTTTTTGTAGCGTCTTGGCGAGAGTTGTTTGAGGGTAGAGCCTTCACGTGCTTGTAACGGCATTTATCCCCAAACGGACATGCACCTTTCGCCTTAAATATCCTGCAGTCCTCTTTTGGCGCTGGATTTTGGACCGGAACTGACGGTTTTGGTCGTTTAGGAACTAGCAATTGGAGTTCCATATGCGGGGAGAATGTTCCCCACTTGAAGTTATGTTCGGCCTGGAGCTCTCGATAATGGTAGTCGTAACCCAAGACACTAGACCACTCGTAAATGTCTGCGAATTTAAATATCCTTGTGGTGTATGCCAAGTAGTATTCCACTTCTTGACGTTGTAGCAGGTTTGTCGAAAGAAGGTGATTGAGAAGCCTCATGTTTGCAGCACCCCATTCTTCTATCTGAATGCCTAAGTATGGTTGTTCATCATCTGTTTTTAGCACAAGTGTCTCTCTTTCCTTTGATCGGAGCACATACTCCTTCCGTCTGTTTTGCCTCTTACGCTTGCTCTTTTCTGTCAAAAAATTGATCTATATGAACGGCTTTTTTACTTTTTGCTTTCATTTTTAGAACAGAACGAGGGTCCATGAAATGCATATTTGTTTGCTGATGAGTGGTAATAACGTGTGGCTCACTAATTTGGCCAAGCAGGTCATCTAAACTCTTACCGGCTAAGTCCAACGTGACCTCGTTGGGAACTGGTTCAATGGTTGCTGTTGCTGGTGGGGCTGATGTTTCCTGCTTGTCTGTCCACTTAAGAACTTCCTTTGAAATTAACTTCGCACTGCCTAATGGCACACCGCACTGCCTAATGGCACACCGATGCTCCTGAGCTCTTGTTCATTAACTAGTTTCAATGAGTCTTTTGTGCACAGGTCTTCTTGTCTAAGAATCTGGGTCACTTTTCTGTTTAGATTAATATCACTTGCCCAAGCGTCAAAGTTAAAATCGTCAGCACTTTCATTTTCAGTATCCGCCATAATTAGATAATACTCAGAGGTGCACACAAAACAATATGTAAATATCTATATAATTTAACTATTCAAATGATAAACAAAACACAGTTAAAAACATCTTGCGTTCTGCACAGACGTGCATTCATTAATGACCTGTGTGCAAAGGCGGGCTGATAAGCAGGAAACCCACGTGACCCAGCTAGGGGCCCAGAAGGGGCAGCGCAGCATTGCTCATTCGTCTAAATACAATTAAGGAGCTTAATTACACAGTAAAACTTGTGAACACTCTAAAAGTCACATTTATTTTCCAATCATCATGAAACATGGTCAGAACATTTGTTTTAATGATATCTTGGATGAGATCAAAAATAGTTCCCTTCTGTTGAAAAACATGGCCACCAGGGGGTCGGGGGAGTTATCCTTATATGGCTATAGTAAAACATTGTTAGCACTCTAAAAGTTATATATATAGTTTACTGTTCTTGAAACTTTGTCAGAACAATTGTTCAAATGATATCTTGGGCTGCACAAAACAGGTCAGTTCCTTTGTAGCTCAGGTGAGCAACTTTTGCCTTTCATACCCTCGTATTTTGCTTACACTTTGGTTTGCATGAATACTTTGGTTTTCTTGCTATTCTTTTTTATTGAATGCTATACTAAGGTTTGTGTGATGCAATAAAGTTGTAATGCTCAATATTTCCTTCATGGCTGACATATTTTAGGCACTCAAATGCTATTGTTTCCAATGTTAAAATGTAAATAGTGGCACTATCGTGCAATTCCCACATTATTTTTCTAATTGTTTTGTTGTTCATACGTACATATGAAATAAAAAGTCAATAAATTATAGAATCGGTCAATATTTAAAGTGCTAGTTGATTTAGCATTATATATTTGCATTTGTATTCAGATACTGTTAACCCATTTATGCCTAGCATCTAGAAAAAAGGCCCTGGCAAACAGCGTAGACCCAGATGAGACCCCACATGATGCAGCGTCTCATTAGGGTCTGCGCTGTATGCTTCAAGGAATTTATGTAAGAAATATTCTAAATATAGAAATAAATATACTAGACATCCCTAATTTTGGAAATAAATTGATCTAATTTAGAAGGATGGGAGAGTCCACTAGGCATAAATGGGTTAATTACTGTAATAAGTATACTTCTAGCTACGAAGAAAAGGGGGGTAAATTGGTATCAGCAGTATCACACTATTCTCCTCAAACGTACATTCAAAGCTGCAGACATTTTTCCTTATGATATTATGTTGTGAAGGGGTGATTTTATGCCCATTTTTATCCCTCGCCATAGGCGGAGGGATATTGTTTTGGCGGTGTCTGTCCGTCCGTCTTTCCGTCCGTCCGTCTTTCCATGCGGAGCCATATCTTGAAAGTGATTTTGAGGATTTCATTGAAACTTGGTATGAGTATATATATGGATAACAGGATGATGCACGCCAAATGGCATTGTACACCATCTGTTAATAACGGAGTAATGGCCCTTTGTATCTTGAAAAAATGCTTTTTAATTTAATCTTAGATCTTTATCTCCATTAACACATGAGCCAGAGCCATGAAACTTGCCATTGTTGTTCTCAATCATCTGGGGGTGCTTCACATTCAACACCCTTAATCCTAGGGGCTAAGCTCAAGGTCACACATCAAGGTCAAAGGGCGTTGTCCATCCGTCCAGAAATCTTTTGTGTCCAGAAGCATATTGGAGGGGGATATCAATTCAACGAATTTGCTTGTTCAACTTATAATGAACACAAATTTTATGCTCTCTTGTCAATGTACTTCATTCAAACTTGCATGCATTGTTTTTTAGTATAGGCCTGCAACTGCCATGGTTATTGTCCTGCATTAAAAAATAACAAAAGTTATGCCTGTTTGTCAACTCAGGATTTCTGTAATATTATTAGATAATTATAACTTTAGTCTTATTAACAGATATATACCTTTTTGAAAGTAGAACATTCAAATGCTTCATATTTGGTTTTGCAATATTTTATATTGGCCCTCTATTGTATATTGGTATCTAGGTGTGTTTATGACCAGTTCACATCATCGTCCACATTTTCATTTAATGTTCAGTACTTTTAAAGACAGCCCTATCTCACATATTAGAAGATTATTGATCCTGTTTTAAATGTTGCAGAGGGACCCCTCTGTGTAGCCTTACAAGTTGTGGTTTCCTGGAAGCTGTTTCCATAATTTCTAGGGATAATTTCTGGCTTTGTCATATTCTATTAGTCGCCTGGCTTGAACACAACAGGAGTGAATTCAGATGCAAAGTATGTCAATTATTGAACTCAAACAAATGCCAAGAAATTTGAACATAAGAAATTATTTTCAGCTAAGTGTTGGTTATTGCATAGTGAGGCTTTGTGTGCTAAGAAATGCAAAATAAATGCCAAATTAACCACATTAACATTTGTGTTAACATAAAGAAAATAACAGTTGTACAATAAATTTGGTTTTACTGCGATGCATCATGCAGCACTTACTTGTTTGTTAAAAGTTTGCTAGTAAGTGCGTTAACCAACTTGACAATTTCTTCATTTTTCTGAAAATTCTTTCCTTTGTATATAGAAAACAAGTTTCAGATCAAGGTAGAATTGTTTATATGAAGTAACAAGTGGTTTTTGAACTTTTGAACATTTCACCTTACAGTTTCGTTTATTATATTTAACTAAATGCTGTTTACTCATAATTTTTGTATTCATAATTACAAATATAACATAGATTACTATCATTATGTCCCATTGGTGATCACTATTTGGATTTTTCTTCACATAACCACGCACAATTTGATGTATTTACGTTCATAACTTATCAATTTTTTATTTCATCTTCATTTTTCTGGTAACAAACAGACACACAGGCGCATAACGTAACTTTCTTGGTTGAACGTTAATGGAAAGCTCTGAAAGTAACCTGAACTGAGTTCAAGACAAAATCTGTTGACAAGACCAATAAGATCTTTCTATATTATTAGAATGCCTTTTATTTCCTTTGTTTGAGAAACAGTGCGTAAATTGACCTCTCAACGAAAAATAAGAATAATCTCTGACAGTAATGCTATATGTGTGTGACACACTGTATCTTCAGGTAAATCATGGCATGTAATTCCTTCAGGCTACATTCTAAGGTTAATTTTTCATATTGATTACCTGTATAATGACTTCAAAGCATTGCATGTTTACCTTTTATTAGTTATAATCATTATGTTGCAGAAGCAGTATGTGCTAAGCAGTATTTTCATTTAGCATTTTTTTTTATCTGTAACCTAATGTCTTTAAATTGTGCTTATATATAAATATTCTAAAATAATCCTTTTATTTAAGTTAAATAACAAAATCTATAAATTACATTTTATTATATATTGTTTCATTATGATAAGTTAAACGCTGTTTATTGAGAAAATCGTGACAATCAGAAATAATTTATCCATATCCGCTTGTACTCGCGATCGACAACAGAAAACAACAAAAAAGTTTGTTTTGATTAGTTTTGATATTATTGTTTTTCATGTGTTACGATAATGATTTGCATTGTGACTCAGTACCGTACGCTGTCACTTCAAATCGTCTGATGAAGACCTTATGGACTATTGATGAAAGTTGATAACACAGTATTCCTTTCAAGATGAGGAAACGAAAACTTAAGAAATAATATATGATAAGACGGAAATCATTTTATTATCTTACCACAAATGTTTGCCGTTCTCGTTCAGTCGGTATGGAGATTGTACTTGAAGGACTGAATAGGCTACCGAAATGTGCCAGTTTGCTATAAATAACACAGTTTGACTTCAATTTTGTATCCAAAAGTATTGTGCTAAGATGTTCCATTTAATAGAACCAAAGATATTTTTAAAGATCCGTGTAATGTGAAATATTATGCCATATTCGGCCAGCATAGCTATGGTCCAGCCTGTGCATCTCGCAGTTTGGTCAGGAGATACCTAATTCGGCCATGCAACCTTGCGTGACTTATAGCAGACAGCCCAATGTTAAGACCCCTTTTTGCCTGACGCGGCTCTGAAAGTATGATTTGAATGTGTCAAAAGAAAACTGCAGGTAAATCAAATATTAAAATACCATATACTTCCATGGTGAAAAAATAAACCCATAATAAGTCTGTTAGGACACATTACGATGTGATCTCCTTTATTTACGAACATTGATTAAAATGCTGGTTGATACCAATACATTTATTATTATATTTATGTTGTGGCTGATTCTTTGTTAGACTCATAGACTTTTCCTCAGTGCCAACTTTGTAATCATAAGTGAAATTTGTGTGAATCCTGTATAAAATTAAGAGAGCTTGTAAATCAATGTCATGTTCCTTTGTGCTGCAAAACCACTGTAGACAATTAAAAGTAAATTACATTCATGTTTGAAATGTTTGTGGCCCGTTTGATTTGCCTATGTTAAAAAGTTGAGCTTTATGTCCTGTGACTGTAAGTAATACTAACCCATCTATGCCTCGTGGACTCTCCCATCCTTCTAAATTGGATCAGTTTATTTCCAAAATTAGGGATGTCTAGTATATTTATTTCTGTATTTAGAATATTTCTTACAGAAATTCCTTTAAGCAAACAGTGCAGACCCTGATGAGACGCCGCATGATGCAGCGTCTCATCTGGGTCTACGCTGTTTGCCAAGGCCTTTTTTCTAGACGCAAGGCATAAATTGATTAAATACATTCAAAGAGCTAGCAACCACAGTGCCTTCAGCGCTTTGATTATTGAACTGGCTGGGATGTGGACATTAACAATTGTTTGCCATTATTGCATTGTCTTGCTCCATGCAAAGCAAAAATAAGGTCTCCTCCACAAGAAAATATAGATATCAAGTGTTCGTGAACAAATACCGTTTATCATCTTAGACATATTGTCATGGGAAATAGAAGGCTGAAAATAATGGACTTGTCATTTTTCATGGGTTAAATACAACCATCAATACCATCAACAGCAGCACAGCAGTAGTGCTGTTGGCTGCCTAGTAATATTACTACAAGTATTAAAACAGCAATTTTCATACCAGCAGCATAGAAACAAAACTCCCATCAGCACAGCAATATTGCTATCAACAGCAATGTTATGTAGCTATCAGCAGCAGTGCAATATAGCTCTCAGCAGCAGTGCAATATTGCTACCAGCAGCAGTTTAATGTTGCTATAAGCAGCCAGGCAATGTTGCTATCAGCAGCAGTTCAAAGTAGGTATCAGCAGCAGTGCAATGTACCTATCAGCAGCAGTGCAATATTGCTACCAGCAGCAGTTTAATGTAGCTATCAGCAGCAGTGCAATGTAGCTATCAGCTGCAGAGCAATTTTGCTATCAGAAGCAGTTAAATGTTGCTATAAGCAGCAGTGCAATGTTGCTATCAGCAACAGTGTAATGTTCCTATCAGAAGCAGAGCAATGTTGCTATCAGCAGCAGTGCAATGTTGCTATCGGCAGCAGTGCAATTTTACTATCAGAAGCAGAGCAATGTTGCTATCAGCAGCAGTGCAATGTTTCTATCAGCAGCAGAGCAATGTAGCTATCAGCAGCAGTGCAATGTAGATATGAGCTGCAGAGCAATTTTGCTATCAGCAACAGTGCAATGTTGCTATCAGAAGCAGAGCAATGTTGCTATCAGCTGCTGAGCAATGTTGCTATCAGCAGCAGTGCCATGTAGCTATGGGCAGCAGTGCAATTTTACTATCAGCAGCAGTTCAATGTAGCTATCAGCAGCAGTTAAATGTAGCTATCAGCAGCAGTGCATTATTGCTATCAGCAACAGAGCAATTTTTCTACCTGCTGCAGAGCATTATTGCTATCAGCTGCAGAGCAATGTTGCTATCAGCTGCAGAGCAATGTAGCTTTCAGCAGCAGTGCATTACTGCTATCAGCAGCAGTGCAATGTTGCTATCAGCTGACGTTCAATGTAGTTGTAAGCAGCAGAGCAATTTAGCTATCAGCAGCAGAGCAAAGTAGTTATCAGCAGCAGAGCAATGTAGCTATCAGCAGCAGAGCATTGAAGCTATCAGCAACAGTGCAATGTAGGTATGAGCTGCAGTTCAATGTTGCTATCAGCAGCGGTGCATTATTGCTATCAGCAGCAGAGCATTATTGCTATCAGCAGAAGAGCAATTTAGCTATCAGCAGCAGTGCAATGTTGCTATCAGCAGCAGAGCAATGTAGCTATCAGCTGACGTTCAATGTAGCTATCAGCTGCAGTTAATTATGCTATTAGCAGCGGAGCAATGTAGTTATCAGCTGATGTTCAATGTAGCTATCAGCTGCCGAGCAATATAGCTATCAGCTGCAGTTCAATGTAGCTATCATCAGCAGAGCAATGTAGCTATAAGCAGCAGTGCATTATTGCTATCAGCAGCAGTGCATCATTGCTATCAGCAGCAGAGCATTATTGCTATCAGCAGCATAGCAATTTAGCTATCAGCAGCTGTGCAATGTTGCTATCAGCAGCAGAGCAATGTGGCTATCAGCAGCAGTGCATTACTGCTATCAGCAGCAAAGCAATTAAGCTATTAGCTGATGTTCAATATAGCTATCAGCAGCAGTGCATTACTGCTATCAGTAGCAGAGCAATCTAGCTAGCTATCAGCGGCAGTGCATTATTTCTATCAGCAGCAGAGCAATGTAGCTATCAGCTGCAGTTCAATGTAGCTATCAGCAGCAGAGCAATGTAGCTATCAGCTGCAGCTGAATGTAGCTATCAGCAGCAGAGCAATGTAGCTATCAGCAGCCATTCATTATTGTTATCAGCAGCAGAGCAATTTAGCTATTAGCTGACATTCAATGTAGCTATCAGCAGCAGAGCATAATTGCTATCAGCAGCAGAGCAATGTAGCTATCAGCTGATGTTCAATGTAGCTATCAGCTGCAGAGCAATATAGCTATCAGCTACAGTACAATGTAGCTATCAGCAGCAGAGCAATGTAGATATCAGCAGCAGTGCATTATTGCTATCAGCAGCAGTGCATTATTGCTATCAGTAGCAGAGCAATCTAGCTAGCTATCAGCGGCAGTGCATTATTTCTATCAGAAGCAGAGCAATGTAGCTATCAGCTGCAGTTCAATGTAGCTATCAGCAGCAGAGCAATGTAGCTATCAGCTGCAGCTGAATGTAGCTATCAGCAGCAGAGCAATGTAGCTATCAGCAGCCATTCATTATTGTTATCAGCAGCAGAGCAATTTAGCTATTAGCTTACATTCAATGTAGCTATCAGCAGCAGAGCATAATTGCTATCAGCAGCAGAGCAATGTAGCTATCAGCTGATGTTCAATGTAGCTATCAGCTGCAGAGCAATATAGCTATCAGCTACAGTACAATGTAGCTATCAGCAGCAGAGCAATGTAGATATCAGCAGCAGTGCATTACTGCTATCAGCAGCTGAGCAATTAAGCTATTAGCTGACGTTCAATGTAGCTATCAGCAGCAGAGCAATGTAGCTATCAGCAGCAGTGCATTACTGCTATCAGCAGCAGAGCAATGTAGCTTTCAGTGGCAGTGCATTATTTCTATCAGCAGCAGAGCAATGTAGCTATCAGCTGCAGTTCAATGTAGCTATCAGCAGGAGAGCTATGTAGCTATCAGCTGCAGTTCAATGTAGCTATCAGCAGCAGAGCAATGTAGCTATCAGCAGCTGTTCATTATTGCTATCAGCAGCAGAGCAATGTAGCTATCAGCTGACATTCAATGTAGCTATCAGCAGCAGAGCATAATTGCTATCAGCAGCGGAGCAATGTAGGTATCAGCTGATGTTCAATGTAGCTATCAGAAGCAGAGCAATATAGCTATCAGCTGCAGAGCAATGTAGCTATGAGCTGAAGTTCAATGTAGCTATCAGCAGCAGAGCAATGTTGCTATCAGTGGGAGTGCATTATTGCTATCAGCAGCAGAGCAATGTTGCTATCAGCTGACGTTCAATGTAGCTATCAGCTACAGAGCAATGTAGCTATCAGCTGATGTTCAATGTAGCTTTCAGCAGCAGAGCAATGTAGCTATCAGCTGACGTTCAATCTAGCTATCAGCTGCATTGCAACGTTGCTATCAGTGGCAGTGCATTATTGCTATCAGCAGCAGTGCAATGCTACACTCAGCAGCAGTTCAATAAAGTATCAGCAGCAGTGCTATTTAGTTATCAGCAGCAAAGCAATTTAGCTATCAACAGCAGTGCAATATAGCTATCAGCAGCAGTGCAATGTTGCTATCAGCAGCAGTTCAATGTAGCTATCAGCAGCAGTGTAATGTTGTTATCAAATCAAAATGTAGCAGCAGTGCATTATCGCTATCAGCAGCAGTTCATTGTAGTTATCAGCAGCAATGCAATGTTGCTATCAGCAGCAGTTCAATGTAGCTATCAGCAGCAGTGCAATGTTGCTATCAGCAGCAGTTCAACGTAGCTATCAGCAGCAGTGCAATGTTGCTATCATGAGCAGTTCAATGTAGCTATCAGCTTCAAAACAATGTTGCTATCAGCAGAAAAGCTCTGTAGCTATCAGCTGCAGAGCAATGTAGCTTTCAGCTGCAGAGCGATGTAGCTATCAGCACCAGCACAATGTTGCTAGCAGAAGCATATTAATATTGAAATTAGCATCACAGCAATATTGCTATTAAAATCAAATTAATAAAAAGTATCAGTAGCACAACAAATTTTATATGAAAGGTATGGCAATATTGCTATCTGAAGTGAAGATTTTTTCAGCAGCACAGGAATATTACCTTCAGAAACACATCAATGTTGCTATCATTAGAGCATCTGATATTACTATCAAAAGAATATCAATACTGCTATAAGTATCAAAACAATATTGGTAAAAATAGCACAGAAATATTGCTATCAGCAGCAAATCAATAATGCTATCATCAGCACAACAATATTGCTATCAGTAGCACAGCAATAGTTATCAACAGTACAGCAATATTGCTATCAGTAGCACATCAATATTTTTATCAGCAGCAAATTAATATTTCTATCAACAGCACAACAATATTGCTATCAGTAGCACAGCAATAGTTATCAACAGTACAGCAATATTGCTATCAGTAGCACATCAATATTGCTATTAGCAGCACATCAGTATTGCAATCAGCAGTACATCTATATTGTTCTCAGTAGCACAGCAATATTGCTATCAGCAGCATATCGTCGCTGTTCTTCGAAAAACGCTTAGGTCAATTTTTACAACTTTTCAATAGGCAAAAAAACATTTTTAAAATATAATAATTTAGATAGTCTAAAAAAGGAACAAAATATTAAAGAGAACACTGCGTAAGTCCATTTTTAGAATTAAAATGACAACTACAGGCCTTTATATTTTTATAAATAAAAAGTATGCGCATTTTTACATAGACTATCTAAATTAATATATTTTAAAACTTCAAAAAATATTTAAAAAATGTTTTTTGAAAAGTTGAAAAAATTGACTTACGCAGTTTTTGCAGAAACAATTAGTGCACGAATGAATGTTTAGGATTTTCTTACGTGCTCATAACTATGCCTTCCAATTGGATATTAAATCCAGTATTTTCGCAGAAAATGACCCGTGAACCAGCCGTTCTTATAAAAACAAATAACAATTTGAGACAAATTTGACTTACGCGGTTTTCGAAGAACAGCGACGATATATCAATATGGCTATCAGCAAAGTATATTGCTATGAGAAGTGCATTAACAGTACCTTAAAAACACAATGTCCTATCATGAGCACATTGATATTGCTACCAGAAGCACATCAATTGGTATGAGCATTACAACAATATATTAGTATCAGCAACATTATTGCTGTCAGACACACATAAATGCTCATATCAGCAACTCATAGTTATTGCTATCAGATACACATAAATTTTAATATCCTGAGCCCATCAATATTTCCACCAAAATCAAATTAATATTGTCATAAGCAGGACAGCAAATTTTCTATCAGAAGCACAGCACTATGGCTAAAAAATGCACATCTACATTCCTACCAGAATCTCATCAATATTGCTATCAGCTGGTCTGCAATTATGATATCAGAAGCGTATCAATATAGCTATATAGTAATAAGAAGTACTATCATCAGTACATCAATATCACCTTAAAAAAACAAATGGTGTGGTCAGGAGAACATCTTTATTGCTTACAGAAGCACAATACTTTTTCTATCAGCAGCAGGCCACTTTTGCTATCAGCACAGCAATATGTCTATCAGTGGAACAGCAATATTTCCATCAGAAGCACAGCAATATTTCCATAAGAAATATTGCTCTGAGAAACACAACAATATAGTTATACCAAGCACATAATTATTCCTTCCAGCAGAAGCACTAACTTATTGCTAAAGCCTATCTATTCATAGTAGAAGAAAACTACCATAACAATTGCCATATAGGTTTCAGAAACATATTAGTATTGATACTAAATGGATGTCAATAATTGCAATCATCAGCACATATATATTGCTATAAAAAGCATATACATATTTCTGTTAGCAGCAGAGTCATACTTTTATCAACAACAGTCAATATTGTAGTTTCAATATTTCTTGCATAAGTAATACTTATTATTGCTCCCAGCAACAGTGGTTGTAGCTTCAAACAGCAAATTAATATTGCTTCCAGCATTGCTATGAACAGAATCAGCCGTTCCACAATAATCAACATGACCAGTATGAAGTCTTTGCTTGTAGTGATTTTGACATAATTAATACAAGATGAAAAAAACTTAAGTATTTAAAGTGATCTTTTCATGGTTTGGTAAATTGACAAAATTTAAAAAAGTTGTTTCAGATTCGCAAATTTTCGTTTTAGTTATGATATTTGTGAGGAAACACTATTACTGAACATTTACCATAGTCCAATATAGCCATTATATGTATCTTTTGACGATTTGAAAACCTAAAAATTATAAAGCGTTGCAACGCGCAACGATTGAATAATTAGGAGAGTTCTGTTGTTGTCGTTTCAATTTAACGAAACTACAAAGATTGTTTATATAAGGTTTAAAATACTAAATCTGTGTATACCCGGCGGAATAGCCGAGAGGGCTAATGCGTTTTTACTTCAGACTAATTCCAGGACTCTGGGGGTCACTGGTTCGAGCCCTGGTACCGGCTACTTTTTTTTCCTTTTTTAAATTTTATTCTTGATTTTTTACTGGACTTTTTAAGATCCAATGTTTACATTTATCAATATAAAGCATTTAAAGGGATCTTTTCACGCTTTGGTAAATTGACAAAATTGAAAAAAGTTGTTTCAGATTCGTAAGTTTTCGTTTTAGTTATGATATTTGTAAGGAAACAGTAATACTGAACATTAACCATGCTCTAATATAGCCATTATATGCATCTTTTGACGATTTTAAAACCTAAAAATTATAAAGCGTTGCAACGCGAAACGATTGAATAATTTGGAGAGTTCTGTTTTTGTCGTTAAATTTAGGGAAACTACGAAGATTGCTTATATAAGGTATAAAATACGTCATGAATGTGTACTCGGCGGAATAGCTCAGTAGGCTAAAGCGTTTTTACTTCAGGACTCCAGGGGTCACTGGTTCGAAACCTGCTCCGGGCAATGTTCTTTTCCTTTTTTTAATTTTTTTCTTGATTTTTTACTGGAGCTTTTATGATCCAATGTTTACATTTATCAATATAAAGCATTTAATGAATAAGTTAAAAAAATGCCAAAATCTGTGAAAAGGCCCCTTTAATGACAAACTTCAAAGTATGCCAATATCTGTGAAAAGGCCCCTTTAAGGTCACAATCATTTTGGTAGTAAAAATGTTTATTATATATTATAAGTTTCACCATAAACTCTTTTCATATAACCAAATCAATGAGAACCAGCAAAGGCAATTTTCAATTCCTGGGCTGTACCACCTGTCATGCCTGCTATAATTACCACTAATGAAGTAAACTGAATCAATTTGCCCTGCCCGCCATTGGCAGGAGTCAAATGCACTACTGGCATGTCATAGTAAATGCATGGTAGGCCATAAAGTGATGCAGCAAATCAGAACATCGGTAAACAATACATATAATGTTCTTTGTTAGAGTTTATTGCCTGTTTTATTATTTTCGTCACAGCTTATTGCCATTTGGTTAATTAGTAAATCTAATACTTGAGCCAGGAAATAGTTGCTGGAGTAACGGATACAAAGTGGGTACTTTTCTACCATATCTACTGTGATAGATGTTAAATACTCTTGTGACTGGGACAGGTCTTACTGCTGCTTCTTAAACTGAAGATTTTAATAATTCATTCTGATTACTGAAGTCTTATAGGAGGGTTACATTGAAAATATGTGTGAGGCTTGCCCAAGCTTGCAAGAGAATTGTATCTAGTAACCCCACCTTGCCAACACTTAAATTAGCTTAAGGTTTTCGGTGGTGCTTTCATGTGGTGCTTTTGTGTTTTGAGTCATGAAAAGATCTTAAATCATTTGTTTCTCTTGCAAGCTGTTGTTTATTTTCAGCATAATAAATAACGTGTTTGCAAGAAAAGGGTAAAGAAAACATCAAGATAGGCAATTAAAAAAGGGAACAAAATGCAATAAGCTGTATAAGGAATAGACTGAATGTGTTATTTATTTCAGCATTGCAGTGTTTTTTTTTTACCTTTAGGGGAATGATGGCGGGGCCCGTCCAAAGGGGAAAAACGCGTCATTTTTTAGGAAAAGGGGAAAATGAAAAATGCAATCTTTTATATGTAATGATATTTATTATATGAATACACATGTATGTATGAATGTAATATAATCACAGCTGAATGGCTCTGTCCTTTTTCTTAAATATATATCAATGATTTTTTCAACATTAGTTTCAGACAGTTCAGCCGTCATGCACAGTCTCAGTTTTCCTAGCCAATTTGAGTCTTACTGGGATTTTTGAATCAATAAAATGGAAAATTTGAGCATTTGTTATCAATAAAATGGACCAAATAGGATTGTTTTTATCAACAAATATTGACACAATATAGATACATCAGGCCTTTTCCTGGCCATTTTGGGAAAAAGAGCAATTCATGTGAAAAGTCCACTTATTTGGGAAAAACTAATTTAATATAACTCTTTATAATAAAAAAAAATCATACTTATTATAGTTATATACTTTGCAAGGTGTTCATGAAATTAATGTGAGATATATTTATCATTAGACAGTTCTTTCTAAAAAATTAAAAAATATTTTTTTTATGTCCCCCACTATAGTAGTGGGGGACACATTGTTTTTGCCCTGTCTGTTGGTCTGTCTGTTGGTCTGTCTGTTGGTCTGTCTGTTGGTCTGTTTGCGCCAACTTTAACATTTTGCAATAAATTTAGCTATATTGAAGATAGCAACTTCATATTTGGCATGCATGTGTATCTCATGAAGCTGCACATTTTGAGTGGTGAAAGGTCAAGGTCAAGGTCATCCTTCAAGGTCAGAGGTCAAATATATGTGGCCAAAATCGCTCATTTTATGAATACTTTTGCATTATTGAAGATAGCAACTTGATATTTGGCATGCATGTGTATCTCATGGAGCTGCACATTTTGAGTGGTGAAAGGTCAAGGTCATCCTTCAAGGTCAGAGGTCAAATATATGAGGCCCAAATCGCTTATTTTATAAATACTTTTGCAATATTGAAGATAGCAACTTGATATTTGGCATGCATGTGTATCTCATGGAGCTGCACATTTTGAGTGGTGAAAGGTCAAGGTCAAGGTCATCCTTCAAGGTCAGAGGTCAAATATATGTGGCCCAAATCGCTTATTTTATGAATACTTTTGCAATATTGAAGATAGCAACTTGATATTTGGCATGCATGTGTATCTCATGGAGCTGCACATTTTGAGTGGTGAAAGGTCAAGGTCATCCTTCACAAGGTCAAGGTTATCCTTCAAGGTCAAACGTCATATAGGGGGACATTGTGTTTCACAAACACATCTTGTTTTTTTTTACTTCTGGAGGGGATTTTTTTTACAAAATTGGGGAAAAATATATACTCTTTTTTTTAGGGGAATAGGGCCGAATATCGGGCCCCAAATTTGCCATAAAAATAACACTGCATTGGGAATGTATAAGCCATTTATATTTATAAAAAAACACACAACGATGTCAACAAAACAATCGTGCAACTCAAAAAATATGGGAATGTATTTTTTTCCATCTTCAATCGACTGGTTTGCAGATCCAACAGCCATCCAAGCCTTTGAATGACAAATATCAATATTACGATAGAAGTTCCAGTCACCAGTCTATAGAGGGCTCTCCTTGCATGCAGCAGGCAAACTTAGGACTGCTTTCTCTAGCTAATAGTTACATTGCCACTGGGTTCTATTCATATGAGGAACAGTTGCAAGTTGGTATATGTAACAATTTAATGTGTGGATTTATGTCTCAGGTTGGAACTTTTACTCATTGAAGAGTGACAAAACATTGGATTATTGTGCTGAAACTGTAAGTAATACCATTTTGTTAACACTATAAACTTGTATAGTGTTATATTATATAATATTCATATAAGTGATTTTTTATTAAGAGTGTAGGTTACGTTGTGTTATATTATATTATTATTTCTTACTGATTAAGGTTCTACTATTATTTACCAAAAGAGTACTTTTATTTGTGAGCCTTATCTAGGAAATCCCTATAAAACATTAATTTATGTATACATGTATGCAATATTCAATATAATTTTTTTTGTTTTAAAATAGTAATTTTTTGTATTAAAAACAGTCTTTACTAACAAAGCCTATTGCTACAACTTTCATTTATTTTTGCTTTTTTTTTAAATTTGTATTTACATATTTAGTTTTTGCATGTTTTGTATATTTGTTTCATGTTTTTATGGATTTGCAACCTGCCCACATTGAATCTTTCTAATGCAAACAAATGCAGAATTAAGAAAGAAAGTTGCTCATTATACAAATGTCATCATTCTCCCTAGTCACTGGGTTTATTTGATGTTTCCAATTTATTACTTGGTGACATGCAAGCTAATCAAGGCTCTTCAGTCTCTGGCTTACTTGTTCAATAACAGGTATTGAGCCAGCCTTAAATGTAAGGTTTTTTGTCGTGTTCGCATGTCAGTTGGCAACTTTCGACTGCTGTCGCTGATGCCTTCAATATTCTAGACACGGAAGCATTAAATTTGAGAATCAAAATGTATGAACGGCATTAAAACTGTTTTATTAGCAGACATGATTGTTTTAAACAATTTAAAGTTCTACATATTTAATGAGGTAGAATATTAAAGTGTTACTTCATTGATTGGACGGTTCCTTCTAAATGAATCACCTTTTCTACTTAGGAACCTTGCTGTCATCCTATTAATAAACTCACTAAATGTCATTACTCATTTGCCCATCTTAATTAGAATTGACAACTTAAGTTCTGTAACATTATTTTCAGTATGGAGCTCTTACCATGAAGATATTTGATATTGACAGGTACTTAATTTGTAGCCATGACAACCATAGAATGGAATGAATTGTTGTTTGATCAGTTCTTGTTTTTTCAGCTGCACTTTTCTGTTTGGACAGAGTCTAAAGGCAAAGGTTCCAGGATCAAAAGACAATCAATTATTGGCCATTTCAAAGTCCATAAAATAGT
This sequence comes from Dreissena polymorpha, assembly GCF_020536995.1. Lineage (NCBI taxonomy): Eukaryota > Metazoa > Mollusca > Bivalvia > Myida > Dreissenidae > Dreissena > Dreissena polymorpha. Next base: position 23,071,493 of record NC_068358.1, on the reverse strand, counting down.
CCTTGGCAAAGTTTTCTAATCCAGTCAAGATTGGATTTTTTGTTGGAAATATTTGCTGCTCATTTACCTTATCTGCAATTGGTGTGAAGAGCAGGTATATCTGCATTATATTCTTCATATCTTAATTGATTTAGTCATTAATGCCTATCAAATATTTTGTTCTTCTTAATGAAAATGTAGCTTAAGGTTTCAAGACATTTTTTGGCCAGCAAATTATTAAACAAATATTATTTGTACAAAGTAAGTTAGAAAAAAAACATAGCTTACCTTAGACCCCCACTTTGTAATTAAAGCTATAATTTTGAAGTAAATTTGAATTATAAATCTTGAATAGAATTAATACTTTCTTTTAAAAAGTAAATTTTAAAAAGCATTTTGAAGTTGAAGTATCACGGATGGAAAGGTTTAAATTATTTTTTTGTTTTATACATTTTGTCGAAGCTCCTGACTTAGTACTCTTATGATGTTCAAATTTTGTTGCATTCCATTTTTGTGAACAGGTGAGGGTGGGCATGTATGTTAATAATATTTAATCAATAGCACCTACAATTCGTATGCCATACTTTTAAGCTGGTATCGAATCTGCGACAACAAATAATGTCTTGGCAGGACAAGTTTACTTAACATTGTGTATGGTGCTTTCAGCACTGACTGAGCAAACCATTGATTCAACAAGACAGTGTTTCTGATGGCAGCAAAGATTGTACGATTGGCACCTTTTCTTCTACTGTTTCATCTGTTTGTATCACTTACCTTAAGAAAGCCTTTATACCCTAGTGTGCACTTCACTTTGCACTCTGAGTGTTTTGCAGAGAGCAATTACCCGGTAGTTAGGTTTCTTTGATGACGATGACATCAAGGTGTATTGTAAGAAATTGCAGCCTATAAATGATGTTTCCTTCATTAAGTCTGCATTGTATTGCAATTTTCTCCTAAGTTTACTTATTGTGAAGGAATACACACATTTGCATGGAAGACAAACAACTGGTTTCCTTGTTACATAATTTTTATTATGTTTTTATTGACGGCAGAGTGTCAGAGGATCTTTTTGAGAAAAAAAACTCATTGTACACAATTAAGATGGTAATTGAACGGCAATCTGAAACTTATGGTACCTCTATGAGATTTAATATCCACTTTCAAAATTATGGGTAAGCCATTTGATATCCACATAAGAAACTTATGGGTATGTATGCTCTATGATATTTTGATTCAGCTCTTGGTATGCCATTTGATATTTCCCTTCAAAAACTATGGGTAAGCCATTTGAAACCTCCCTTCAAAACTATAGGTATTTTATTTGAAACCTCTGTTCAAAACTATTTAACCAGTCATTTGACATATTTTATAATTCTCTTGAGTAATGTATTCCATTTCATTTCTCCATTTAAAACAATGTTTATGTCTTTACATATATCATTACAACTATGGGTAAGTCATTTGATAAACTGTGTTTTTCTAAGGTAGTATGGGAATGTCATTTCAATGTTGTCAGCTTTTAAAACAATTGTGTCATTCACAAATGCTTGAGATATCTCCTGACTCAAAGCTGCACATTACAAGGAGCTAGGTTTTCGTGACAATGTCAAGTGTGACACCATTTCCACTTCCTGGACCTAATGTGCACATAAAGCGCACTGCCACTGTCTGACAATCAAATGCATGAATATTTAAGTCTCCAGTTACTAAAAGCTTTTAGTGAACTACAAATTACTGGTTGTAAAAGAGGAATTTACTGCCACCAAGAGAATGAACTATTGATAAATTGTGCAAAGAATGAAATCATATAGGAGGATCAAAATGTGTGTTTTGCGTAATTTTAGACATGTATTATAATATTCCTGTGTGTTATGTCATGGCATGTTATGATCTAAACAACTATCAAAGTAGTGGACATGGTCAACAAATGTTGTTAAAATTAAGACCAACATGATGAGATAACTGCTAAGTTTGGGGAGATAACTGCTAAGTTCGGGGAGATAACTGCTATTTTTGGGGAGATAACTGCTTAGTTTTGGGAGATAACTGCTACATTTGGTGAGATAAATGCTAAGTTTAGGGAGATAACTGCAAAGGCTGGTGAGATAACTTCTAAGTTTTGGGAGATAACTGCTACGTTTGGGGAGATAACTGCTAAGTTTGGGGAGATAACTGCTAAGGTTGGTGAGATAACTGCAAAGGTTGGTGAGATAACTGCTAAGTTTTGGGAGATAACTGCTAAGTTTTGTGAATTGAAAGACTAACATTTTAAACTTTAGACAAACATGGATTTAACAAGCAGCATGATTATTATTATAAAATGGGTCATCAACCTAATGAAAAAATAATAATTAATATAGTAGTATGTCAATTTATATGTTTGGCCGTAAAACGTAAAATGCATTTGATTTCAAAATATATTGAATGGAGAAATCATAAGCCTGTCTTTTCTAGTAAAAATGTATTTAAATATAAAGTGGTTTAATTGACCTTAGACAACTCAAATTATTTTTTTTTAAAGAGTGATGGTGAAGGATTATACATTATAACAAAAAATCCAACAAATTTATCATAAATGTAAACAGTAAGAAAAGTAAAAGCTAACCTAGTTTATTTATGTTAAATGTTGTGAAGATATGAGCTATTTTCACATATTTTATGCTTATCTAAGTAGCAGAATTATATCCCATTGCTTTTTAGAACTTGAGTTGATGCTAACCTTGTGCCAAAGTGCTTTTTCATAAAAAAAGGCGTTACTCAACAAATCACTAAAACAAACTAAAAGTATGAATGCATTCAAGGTGAAGTGCAATATTGTTGAGTGGACTGTAGTAGGTATTAATGGCTTGTGTATTTGGGAAATAAAATGAAATAGAATATTTTTTTATTTTCATAAGTGATTCTTTTATTTTTGTGAGGATTTTTTAAGGGCCCTATGTTTGTAATTTGAATATGTGAGCACTAAAAAGATGCTGCATGTTGAATTAAACTCTTCCATTAGGTTGTTCAAACAAAGATGACTCAATAATATTTTATGATACAAAAGCAAGTTCATATGAAAAAAGAAAGCAGTAATTAAAGTTATTAGCTTAGTTAGATCCAGATATTTACAAGGGCGTTTGGCAAATTAGCTGGATTATGTAGATTATAGTATCTGTTTGAAGAGAGTGCAGATTAAAGACAAATAACTTCAAGGGGGTTTGAACTTAATGATAATATATGCAAAACAGTTGCATTCATCTGCTTAAAGCTTACAAGCGCTGATTTTTTTTTTCTTGCAATGCTTGTGACTGTTTGTCTTGTTTATTTTAGATGGCTCTCTCTTATCTTATATAAATACACAAAGTATTTGAGGCATATGATAATACCTGCTATACTATGGCCTTAAAATGATTTAGTTGTTATATGCTCACTAGTTTTCTACTGCAACATTTTGAAGCTTAGCCGTTTTAGAGTTTGAGTGCTGAAATATAATTTTTCTGCCGGTTTAGCTGAACTTAGTTCATAGCAGTGGCAGATGATTGTATTGTACTGTATGAAATGAGCAACTCACAAACTTAACCCTTTGCATGCTGGGAAATTTGTCGTCTGCTAAAATGTCGTCTGTTGAATTTCTAAAATTAGCATTTTCTTCGAATTTTTTTCAAAGAATACTAGCAGAATAGCAAACAGTTTGGATCCAGATGAGACGCCACATTCTGTGGCGTCTCATCTGGATCCAAACTGTTTGCAAAGGCCTTTAAAATTCGGTTCCCGCACTGAAAGAGTTAACACTAGCATTTGTTTGCGTTTTATTGGCACTGCATAAATACGTATCAATATGCAGTCAGTGCAATGCAATTAAATTAGTTTAATTACTGCTGCAATTATTTATACTATAAGGGCCACAAAAACTTTAATTTGATGCCATACGAATCACGTTTCACTTTCGGGTTCATCTTGGTCTAACAGCACTACTTTAAGATTATATTGTAAAAAGGATCTTATTCACCATTGACAAATGCAAGACAATTTTATGATTGGCGCAATACAATGATGTGACATCACATGGCTACTAGTTAATGAAAAAGAAGTACGGTCATGAATATTTAGTTGATTTGCATTCATTGTGGGTTCAGTGGGAAACGAAACACGGGTCACATGAGCCGTTTATACAATCAGAATTCACCGTTTATGTATTAATGCAAAACATTGTTATTATTAGATAATAAACTCTGAGAATATCTTTCTTAAGATCTCAAAATTACAATACAAGGATAAAGGTCTGCATAAAAGTGTGATTGTTTAGAGTTGTATTAATAGCAGCACATGGTAAAAACTTTGCTTCCTCCATTTACCATCACAGATTAAATTAGTGACTGCCATTCCAACATTAAGCCGTTTTAGATAAGAATGTGTGAGTGTCATTACTAATGAAGATGGAACCTAATTTATGTTCATGCTCACAAGGTCTACAAATTGCCTTTAGTGCTTCTAATCAGCTAAGTGTGCCCCCTGCAAAGGCCTGGCTTCAAACATAATGACTTTGACATGATGGTTTAATGAAAACCAGCCCACAGATTCCCAGTTTCAAATGCCATGTTTGTTTATGAATCCTGCTTAACTGACTTTTGAAGGAAATAACTAAAGAAACAGAGTCATGTTTACCTAAGGTTACAATTTTGTATTACTAAAATACCTTTTATTGAAATAAATGTGCGTAATGAGGATGTAAATGTCCAAAACCAATAATATGATCGTCCTTAAAACCAATAATTTGATAGTCCTTAAAATGATTGACTGTATTCACTTTATTTACTTAATAGAAATGATTCACTGCAATGTTGAATGACTTGAAAACAACATGGCAGCATCTTTACTTCCTGTCCTCATGTGACAATGTTGTCCTTCCACTAAGACCATCACTTGAATATTTTGGTTAAAAGCAGCCCTTTGATATAGCAGCCTTTTTAGCTGAATTATATATATTGTATACTTTATCTTTAATTCCACAATGGAAATGGTACATTTCTGTCATGAAAAAACATTTAACCCTCAAGGTAAATAGTTTTTGCTGTCAATGAAGGGCTGCAGAGTGATTATGATGTAAAAATGAGTAGTAGTGTAAGTCCATAAAATGCAGCCTTCATCGAGTACCAATACAAATTATGGTCATTACACTTGTTACATAAACTTTTGAGTACCCATGGCCGAGCACTTTGATCACTCTTGATCCTGTTTTATAACAGCCAAGAAATGTCTTTTTACTTAGATTTCGGAACAATTTGAATCACATTTGAGAGTACATTATTAGCATAACCAAAAATTGTATGGAAACATGAAATACGTAATCACCATGAAGTTTTGATCTGTTTGACACCTTTTTCGTGTCCAGTAATTGTCATTTTCCTGACTTATATGGCCTTGAACATATATTTTCTTTATACATAAAATATTAAAAGCCTTTAAAGAAAACTTCACAGTTTTCTCCCTTAGTGATCCACATATGCGTTATGTGCTCTTGAACGTAGTGATGGGCATGGCTTTGCCTGTGACAAAGCACTCCACTCAGGGGTAATTTTAGTCACTTGATAAAGCTCTGCATGTAATAAAAATTGCTGCAACTTACTTAAAAATATATATAATAAACTGCCAGAATAACAGATTAGGTCTTCATAATTCTGAGAGCCTGTCCTTAATAATTAACAGCATGTTTGTTTTTTATCAAATTGTGATAATTAATCATAATATTCCCTGAAATGCAGTTTTTCTGATGATGTGCATAGTTGTAATTATCGTGCAGCGCGTTTCAGTGATGTGTTTACAATGTGCTGACATGGAGTAGGAACCCTGATACTAACATCTGCAGTTGATTGTGTCTGCAAATGAACCATGCTGCCATGATGGAGTAGGAACCCTGATACTAACATCTGCAGTTGATTGTGTCTGCAAATGAACCATGCTGCCATGATGGAGTAGGAACCCTGATACTAACATCTGCAGTTGATTGTGTCTGCAAATGAACCATGCTGCCATGATGGAGTAGGAACCCTGATACTAACATCTGCAGTTGATTGTGTCTGCAAATGAACCATGCTGCCATGATGGAGTAGGAACCCTGATACTAACATCTGCAGTTGATTGTGTCTGCAAATGAACCATGCTGCCATGATGGAGTAGGAACCCTGATACTAACATCTGCAGTTGATTGTGTCTGCAAATGAACCATGCTGCCATGATGGAGTAGGAACCCTGATACTAACATCTGCAGTTGATTGTGTCTGCAAATGAACCATGCTGCCATGATGGAGTAGGAACCCTGATACTAACATCTGCAGTTGATTGTGTCTGCAAATGAACCATGCTGCCATGATGGAGTAGGAACCCTGATACTAACATCTGCAGTTGATTGTGTCTGCAAATGAACCATGCTGCCATGATGGAGTAGGAACCCTGATACTAACATCTGCAGTTGATTGTGTCTGCAAATGAACCATGCTGCCATGATGGAGTAGGAACCCTGATACTAACATCTGCAGTTGATTGTGTCTGCAAATGAACCATGCTGCCATGATGGAGTAGGAACCCTGATACTAACATCTGCAGTTGATTGTGTCTGCAAATGAACCATGCTGCCATGATGGAGTAGGAACCCTGATACTAACATCTGCAGTTGATTGTGTCTGCAAATGAACCATGCTGCCATGATGGAGTAGGAACCCTGATACTAACATCTGCAGTTGATTGTGTCTGCAAATGAACCATGCTGCCATGATGGAGTAGGAACCCTGATACTAACATCTGCAGTTGATTGTGTCTGCAAATGAACCATGCTGCCATGATGGAGTAGGAACCCTGATACTAACATCTGCAGTTGATTGTGTCTGCAAATGAACCATGCTGCCATGATGGAGTAGGAACCCTGATACTAACATCTGCAGTTGATTGTGTCTGCAAATGAACCATGCTGCCATGATGGAGTAGGAACCCTGATACTAACATCTGCAGTTGATTGTGTCTGCAAATGAACCATGCTGCCATGATGGAGTAGGAACCCTGATACTAACATCTGCAGTTGATTGTGTCTGCAAATGAACCATGCTGCCATGATGGAGTAGGAACCCTGATACTAACATCTGCAGTTGATTGTGTCTGCAAATGAACCATGCTGCCATGATGGAGTAGGAACCCTGATACTAACATCTGCAGTTGATTGTGTCTGCAAATGAACCATGCTGCCATGATGGAGTAGGAACCCTGATACTAACATCTGCAGTTGATTGTGTCTGCAAATGAACCATGCTGCCATGATGGAGTAGGAACCCTGATACTAACATCTGCAGTTGATTGTGTCTGCAAATGAACCATGCTGCCATGATGGAGTAGGAACCCTGATACTAACATCTGCAGTTGATTGTGTCTGCAAATGAACCATGCTGCCATGATGGAGTAGGAACCCTGATACTAACATCTGCAGTTGATTGTGTCTGCAAATGAACCATGCTGCCATGATGGAGTAGGAACCCTGATACTAACATCTGCAGTTGATTGTGTCTGCAAATGAACCATGCTGCCATGATGGAGTAGGAACCCTGATACTAACATCTGCAGTTGATTGTGTCTGCAAATGAACCATGCTGCCATGATGGAGTAGGAACCCTGATACTAACATCTGCAGTTGATTGTGTCTGCAAATGAACCATGCTGCCATGATGGAGTAGGAACCCTGATACTAACATCTGCAGTTGATTGTGTCTGCAAATGAACCATGCTGCCATGATGGAGTAGGAACCCTGATACTAACATCTGCAGTTGATTGTGTCTGCAAATGAACCATGCTGCCATGATGGAGTAGGAACCCTGATACTAACATCTGCAGTTGATTGTGTCTGCAAATGAACCATGCTGCCATGATGGAGTAGGAACCCTGATACTAACATCTGCAGTTGATTGTGTCTGCAAATGAACCATGCTGCCATGATGGAGTAGGAACCCTGATACTAACATCTGCAGTTGATTGTGTCTGCAAATGAACCATGCTGCCATGATGGAGTAGGAACCCTGATACTAACATCTGCAGTTGATTGTGTCTGCAAATGAACCATGCTGCCATGATGGAGTAGGAACCCTGATACTAACATCTGCAGTTGATTGTGTCTGCAAATGAACCATGCTGCCATGATGGAGTAGGAACCCTGATACTAACATCTGCAGTTGATTGTGTCTGCAAATGAACCATGCTGCCATGATGGAGTAGGAACCCTGATACTAACATCTGCAGTTGATTGTGTCTGCAAATGAACCATGCTGCCATGATGGAGTAGGAACCCTGATACTAACATCTGCAGTTGATTGTGTCTGCAAATGAACCATGCTGCCATGATGGAGTAGGAACCCTGATACTAACATCTGCAGTTGATTGTGTCTGCAAATGAACCATGCTGCCATGATGGAGTAGGAACCCTGATACTAACATCTGCAGTTGATTGTGTCTGCAAATGAACCATGCTGCCATGATGGAGTAGGAACCCTGATACTAACATCTGCAGTTGATTGTGTCTGCAAATGAACCATGCTGCCATGATGGAGTAGGAACCCTGATACTAACATCTGCAGTTGATTGTGTCTGCAAATGAACCATGCTGCCATGATGGAGTAGGAACCCTGATACTAACATCTGCAGTTGATTGTGTCTGCAAATGAACCATGCTGCCATGATGGAGTAGGAACCCTGATACTAACATCTGCAGTTGATTGTGTCTGCAAATGAACCATGCTGCCATGATGGAGTAGGAACCCTGATACTAACATCTGCAGTTGATTGTGTCTGCAAATGAACCATGCTGCCATGATGGAGTAGGAACCCTGATACTAACATCTGCAGTTGATTGTGTCTGCAAATGAACCATGCTGCCATGATGATTGGTGCTCATTAAGCAAGAGAAAATGTTTTATGACACTAACAAAAAATGTGCCATTTAATTTTGCCGGAAAAAAAGTGTAGTTTTTTATTGAAATCACCTGTGAAACTGATTACAACTGATACGATTTTAACCCTTTGCATGCTGGGAAATTTGTTGTCTGCTAAAATGTCGTCTGCTGAATTTCTAAAATTAGCATTTTCTTCGATTTGTTTTCAAAGAATACTATCAGTACAGCAAACAGTTTGGATCCTGATGAGACGCCACATTTTGTGGCATCTCATCTGGATCCAAACTGTTTGCAAAGGCCTTCAAAATTTGGTTCCAGCACTGAAAGAGTTAATGTGAAGTTTGATTAAATTATGGCAATTAGGAATGAACTTCAGAAGCTATGTTGTAATTTTGAGAAGATACAATAGATTTATACTTAAATATAGGAAATGAACTTGAGTGTCGCAATAAGTCTTGGGCTTACAACAACCGAAATAAATAGGTTTAAAGTTAGAAGATACAAGAGTTTGATGCTAATGATATTGCCAAGTGTCCGCTATCCAGTGGTATGATCGACCCAGATGTATAAGTCACTCAAAACATAACAATATACAAAAATGCATTTAATGTTTATACTACAAGGTGAAAGAATGTTAATGGAAATAAACTTTGAATATTGCAATCAGGGCAGGGACAAAAGTAAAAAAAGAAATAAAATTAAAGTTAAGTTGTATATTGCATGCATTCAGTACATGTCTGTGGTTTTAATCAATCAACACAGAATTTACCATCAAGATTTTGAGTCAATGCAATCTAAACACAGACTTACATCTTATTCACGAATATTTGATTGATTGAATTCAGCGGTGGTTTTTTTTCTGTTAAATTAAGCAATATATAATGTTGGTTTTGAGGTTTTTTAGTGGCTGGAAGCTAATGTATCTAAAAAACAATTCGCACAAAAAATCCAAGACAAACTTGATTGTTATTGTATTTGTAAGTTTTCACACAGTCTTACCATATATTAGCTATCCAGGATAATTAATTTATTTATATGAGTTGTGTTCTGAGAAAACTGAGCATAATGCATATGCGTAAAGTGTCGTTCCAGATTAGCCTGTGCAGTCAACACAGGCTATTCAGGGACGACACTTTGCGCTTTTATGACATTTTTGGTTTAAATGAAGTCTCTTCTTAGCAAAAATCCAATTTAGGCGGAAAGTGTCGTCCCTGATTAGCCTGATCAGACTGCACATGCTAATCTGGGACGACACTTTACGCACATTCATTACGCCCAGTTTTCTCAGAACACGACTCATATAAAAACATACATAGAATTTATAATGATTGGAAGAAAAGTTGATGGAAGTTATATGTCTTATATATAGAGAATAACAGTTTACTGCCTTGTATTTGGGAAATATATCGGAGGAGGCTTAGAATAAAATAATGGCAAATCTTGCAGGCTAAGCGGGAAACTAATCAAAGCCTAATATTTGTAAAATATGCTTTTTTGTTGCTTTTTGTGTCTTAAATATATTACATCTTGGTATCAAATTGTTTTGGTGTCAGACTATGATTCTCTTTTACCAAAGGTGATTACTTTATGGTTACGGATAATATGACCCAAACATGGACTGATTTTACAACTTTCTGTTGAACTCAATTATAAAATATATCAGTCAATGTAACAGGCAGATATCCATGTAGTGGTATGATAAAGATTCATATTTGTTTCCTTATCATTCATTTGGAGGCATTCAGAGATTATTATGGTATTATTAGCCTACCCGAGGACAACTTGCCTGTGGTAAGTTGTTGCAAATGACCTTTGCCTTTGTTTGTCCTTTTTAGTTGTGTTGTGCTTTTTTGGAATTTAACTTGTGAACACTTTGCATTCCACATTTAATGTTCAACCTTGATGTAACTGGGTTTGAATGTTTTTAGCAATTATATTTAAAATGAGTTCAAAACTCAAGGGGGCAAACTTGATTCTAGGTCAAATTAAAGGAAAAGATTACGAACACTTAATTGAGGCCACACATATTGCCCACTGTTCCTGATACAGGGTCAGAATTTTTGCCCAAATGATATCTTTAACGCGTCTTAAACAAGGTGTTGAAGAATCAAAATCAGGATGACAAGGTTTAAAAAAAATGCATATGGACCCTCTAGAGGCCACATTTATTGCTCAATTTTCATTAAAAGTGCTCAGAAGATATTTTCCAAATGATAAGTCATTCAAGTTTGAAACTGGTTCGCATGGGGTCACTAGTTTGACTAGCAGAAAAAGCATGTGAATGTGCTAGATTCCATATTGATTTCCGAAGATACCTCGACCAACTTTTGAACTGGGTCACGTCGTGTAAAAAACTAGGTCACTAGGTCAAATAAAAGAAGAGGCTTGTGAACGCTCTTGAGGCCACATTTATAACCCAATCTCCATGAACTTGGTCTGATCATTTGTTCTAATCATTTCACTGCCAAGAAAGGATATAATGTAAGTCAATTGAAAAACCTGGCCAACATAAGGCAGGGCAGTTTTCATTGTGTGGCTATATCGAAAAGATTTCAGCGCTCCAGATACCACATTTGTAACCCACTTTTCATGACATTTGCAGAAATAGAATATGATTAAACATTCTGTAGTTATTACATCTTGGCTAATTTCGAAAATGAAATTGATTTGTTCATAAACATGGCTTACAGATGTTGTGCCAGGTTAAGTATAAACTCTAATGAAAACTGCCTTCTCGGAACAGTTAATTTCCTTTGGGGTCGCAGGTGAGCACCATAGGGTCTTTGGTCCTCTTGTAGTTTTTTATTAACATAAAGTGCAAATCCTTTTCAAAATAAATCATGCTTGTATGTACTTCACCAGACCACATGTCTGTGTATTATTTACATGTTGATTTTTTAATAGGATAAGGGACCCATAACCGTTATTCTACAGACACTGTGTTAGTGTCTATCTCTGAGGGAGCACCCATGATTACATAAAATGTTGCCGAACAGAATAAATATTTAATTTCCGTCTTTCAGCAGCCGAAGTGTGCAAGCGTGCAGTTATCATCGTGACTCCTTGATTATCATCAGATCCTTTCCTGATAGAGTGTTTGTAGTTCTGATTTTAATTGAATATTTTTTAAAGTCTGGATGAGTAATAAAATGTCGTTTGTAAGCGTCCCTAAACTGGACCATTGATTTTTGCAGCTATTTTTATATTAAAGATCAATTTTCTGCTTTGCTGGGCAATTATCTCAGAATGTCGGAATATCAGAATATTGTTGTTTTAATATAATTACAATAAATAGACAGCTTTAGGTTATGTTATATTTGTGAACATGAATGCTGATCTACCTTTTGTTTATGAATTACAATGTATTACTTACTTTTTAGCTCACCTGAGCACAATGTGCTCATGGTGAGCTTTTGTGTTTTAAAACGGATGTATTAATTTTTTAATTGGAAATATAATTGCAAGGTGAGTCTGAAAATAGTTCATGTTTGTTTAAAAACAAGGCTCTAAGGGGGTGGTGGTAGTTCTTTTGTATGTCTACAGTTGTTTATAGTGAAACATTGTGAATACTTTTAGTCACATTTTTAGTTCAATTTGAATGACACTTGCTGAGTTCAAATGTTGTAATCATATCTTGATTTATAAGTTTACTCAATGTTTATGAGCATAATATGTTTTGCTCATGGTGAACTTTTGTGATCACCTTTTGTCAATTGTCTGTCTTCCGTTGTGCGTCATGAATATTTGCCTTAATGTTAACACTGTAGAGGCAATATTTATTGTCGGATCTTTGTAAAATTTTGTCAGAAGATTTGTCTCATTGATATCATAGACGAGGTCAAATATGGTTCAGGTCTGTTGAAAAAAAGTGGGCCATTTGTTGTTCATTGTTCATGAAACTTGGTTAGAACATTTGTTCTATTGATATCTTGGGCTGCAAAGAACAGGTCATTTCTTTTTATCTCAGGTGAGAGACTTTGGGCCTTTCAGGCCCTCTTGTTACTGGTTATTGCAAAGTCCTTATAGTTTCTGTAATGTGACAACAGAACAAAAAAGCCTTGATATTAATCCTGTCTGCTATGCTTTTGACTTTTGTTTACGATAAATTATTACATCCTGCATTTTTTTATCTGAAAGCGTTTAATGGCCGCACACCAATATGCAATTAAGAAAAGTGAGTTCAAGCCCTTGTTACAAAAATAATACATGATTAGGTTGAACTATAGCCTTATATTTTATATGAAGTTTATTTCTGCCTTGTAGCATGTTGGCAGTTTTTGACGTCTGCTCACCCAGGATTAATAGGTGTGTTTTGGCAAATGATGCCCGTCTGCTGCATGTTCTTTCTTTTTTCTTTTCTTTTTTCTTTCATTGAAGAAAAAATTGTCTTTTTGGCAACTTAAAACATTATTATTGTGCAGTATTTAAAAATGCTTGAGTCTTTTGTTGTTTTTAAAGAAAAAAACACAAAAAGAAACAATCAATTTGCACAAAAATTGCAACCTGTAACATTATTATATTGCAGTATTTTAATTTACTTGTGTGTTTGTATGATGTTTTTTTTCTCTTACCGATACCTTCACAGAAGATACTTGAATATATTATAAGAAATGTTTATAATTTATTTTCTGTACACTAATGAAGATAAATAACTAGTTCATTTTCTGTTTAAATGTTAAATGTAATTAAGCTTTCAGAAGTTTTCAGTCCAGGTGTATTATGGCCGCACTTCTAATGGGGTCAGACTGAATTCTGAGTACATCAAATTAGTTGCTCCAAAACATCTTGTTATCCTCTCTGATTATCCTTCTCAGGGAGTTTTTGTATCCTATACTACCTATATGATTAAAATGAAAACAAGCAGATATTATTTTCCATTCAACCTATCCTAAATCTTGTGTTTTATCAACTAATGAGCAGGTTTACAGTTTTTCATAGCAATCATGGGAGCCTGGTTTTGTCTTGCACAATCAGGGACTGCAAGTTGCCAGAAACATAACATCTTAGAATGGGAGTCAAATTGTCATGTACCTCCTGATTTATTGACAAATATAATTAGCTTGTGAACATGCACAAATATACATGTTGAATCATAGCATATTTGTGAAAAAAATAGTGTTCATATTTTATAGGTGTATGAGGCACTTTATATGTTAAACATATACTGATCTTTATTTGTTTCAGGATCTTGTTTTGGTACTTGATTATTGTATTCAACAAACATATTTGCATTTTATTAATCCCCTGGGGGCCGTCTTATCAAACATCGTACGACATTCTTACCTTACGATGCAATTTTCGAAGCGCCATAAATACGTAACCGTCGCATTTATAATTAATTTTGTTGAACATTTCCCTTCATTTCCAAAGAAGCTGTCAAATATCCATTATATTTGAAACATATAGATCATAATCACTTATATTTTTAAATTACAAAATGCAATCGTAAGTTAACAATGTCGTACGATCTTTGATAAGACGGACTCCAGGTTAATAAGAATCCATGAAACATGAAAGGTCAATGACATGCAACAACATGAAGTTTGCTTCAGTAATACAACTAGACAACGATGCTATATTTTTTAATGAACACTCTACATGACATTGAATGGTGTTATTTAGCAATTATTGACAACAACAGTGTTATTGCAAAATATTAATGTGTGATAGTAAAAGAAAACAAGCTTTTCAATAAGCTATTGTCACTGATGAACACAAACTGTCTAAAAGTTGTGCTTTTGCCAATTGTTCCTATTACCCGCATGCAACAGGTCTTCTACAAGTTGTTGAGCTTATAATGACTTTGTTTCTTGTACTGGTAGAAACAAGTCTTGTAGAAGTGTTGCTGCTCTTGTATCTGTTTCTATTTCTGGTAGAAAGAAGTATTTTTAAAAAGTTGCTGCTATGACCTTTGTTTTTTTCTTTGGGATAAGCAAGTCTTCTAGAAGTGTTGCTGCTATTGTTTTTGTTTCTACTACTATAGAAACAAATCTTTTAGAAATCGTGCTTCTATTGCTGATTGTTTTTATCACTGGTAAAAACAAGTTATTTAGAAGTGTTATTGCTGTTGTTTTTGTTTCTACTACTATAGAAAACAGTCTTTTAAAAATTGTACTTGTATTGTCTATTGTTCCTATCACTGGTAAAAACAAGTCATTTAGAAGTGATGCTGCTATTGTTTTTGTTTCTACTACTATAGAAAACAGTCTTTTAGTAATCGTTCTTTTATTGCCGATTGTTTCTATCACTGGTCAAAACAAGTCTTGTAGAGGTTGTGCTGTTATTGACCATAGTGTTTTTTTAATGGTCGAAACAGGTCTTCTAGAAGTGTTACGGCTATATCCCAGTGATTCTATCACAGGAAGAAAGAAGTCTTCTAGAGGTTTGTGCTGCTTTTGCCCATTGTTTCTATCACTGGTAGAAACAAATCTTTTAGAAGTTATGCTGCTATTTTCAATTGTAACATGTTGCAACACATCTTCTAGAAGTTTTTCTACCTATAATTTATTATACTCCGGTTAGGCAAATATACACCATTATTGTGTAGCAGACCTTAAAGGATTCCCAAAAGGATTCCCATATGTAGAGAATAAATGGTTCTTGCAGTATTGTAATGTGTCCTAAGTACTTGAGCTTGTATTTATGTATTTATCTCTCACTTTATCAATCAACATTAGGACATGGAGGAGGCAGCGTCATGTCATCGCCTGCTCAGATCCATGGCATTTGTTGTGTAACATTATGAGTCTATATCATGGTATTGTCATTTATTAGCAACACTGCATCATTATGAGCCTCCAACAAAACTGATGGGAGCATTCCTGCTTGGAAGGTAACCACTCCAATAGAATGGCTGGCATCCAGGCCCTGTCAAACTGTATTTATTTGTCTTGCCAAGATAAGTTCTTTGAGTGCTGCTGGAGTGTGAGTTGCTTGTTTTGAAAGAAATACTACATTGTATAACTGCGCTGCACGCTGTAAGATAAATATTAGGCTCTAATTTATTTTCAACATGTGGTGTTACACAACTCCTTGAAATTTCTTTGTGTTTTTATATTTATTTAAACATTGTGCAAATTGGTCTTTATAATGCAAGGTAGATTTAAAAAAAAAAAAAAAAAAAATTTATATAGGAAATATTGATGTCTTATTTATCTTCCTGATATTATTCTTATCAAGTCTTTTGAAGTAATAATTGAATGAAATATTCATTTTCTAATGGGTACTGGAAATCTCTACACAAGTCAGTACTGGATGCTGGAAATTGTTCATACAAGGTACACTGTTGTCAAATGTTTTTGATCAATGGCCTTTTAATGGCTTTCACTGAGAACATTATAATGCTCATTATGGGAAAGCAGTTTTTGCTGTCATTGTGGGCAAGATGTATGGGCCATTTCAGTGCTCAACACCAGGAACCATTCACAGAAGGTGCAGAAGTATTGACTGGATTGAACTCTAGGTGTGATCTGAATGGTTTGAAGCAGCAATAGTAAATACCAAACAACCAGTCGGAAATTGCTTATTATATGGGAGATGGTTGAGTGGCAGCATGCTGCATAGTATGTAGAAAATATAAGCAGCTACAACTGTTTGATGTCCAGACTGTTGACCATGTTTGAGTGGCAAAATTATTGTATTTGATACAGCAAATGTAATCAGATACAATGATATGTCATTACGCCCATACAATCAATATGGTAAAGCTCCTCCCTGGGGATGTGTCTTACCAGACATGGATGTCAACCTACAAGTGTCAGCAAGGACATGTTGCAGGATGGGAGACAATCTAATGCCGTCCAGTACACACCTCAAAATCATGAAAATGTGGGCCATTGTATTGAATACTACAAGTAGTGTGAGCGTTACGTTATTTATTCAAGCAAACATATGTGCCATTACAATCAGCAAGATTGTTACCATACATGAATCCTTAGATTTCATTAATTATACATGAATTGTTCATGAATAATAGTTCACATTCACAACTGATAAAAAAAGAATTTAATTTAATTATTAATTGATTGCATTACAAGGTTGATAGCCCTGATGAAAATGAATAGCTTTGCACATGACACTGAGGCTACAATTAAGTGCCTACATTGATGATGAAGTTGATGTTGATAATTGTGATAATGATGGCAGATAATGAATTCAAGAATGTTCCTCATCAATTCATAAAGTATTCATCATACGCATTTGAGGATTTTTATTTGTCTTAGTGCATTGATACCATTTCGAGAATCAATGAAAGCTGTTCATGAAATGCTTATGAAATCATGAACTGTATTACCCAGTAGTTAATCAAAGACAGTTCATGAACAGTAAAGTGTTCCACAGTCCACTCCTTATGTGTTCATGAACACATTGTAAAAACTCAGTTCATTAATTAAAATTCATATATCACATAAAAGAAAACATTAACTCTTTCAGTGCTGGAACCAAATTTTGAAGGCCTTTGCAAACAGTTTGGATCCAGATGAGACGCCACAGAACGTGGCATCTCATCAGGATTCAAACTGTTTGCTATTCTGATTGTATTCTTTGAAAAAATCGAAGAAAATGCTAATTTTAGAAATTCAGCAGACAACATTTTAGTAGACAACAAATTTCCCAGCATGCAAAGGGTTAAGTGCTGTTCAAGGACAATTCTTGCTCGGCTTCAAATGTTTAATGAAATCATTACCTGCATTTTGCATTTAAGTATCACTAGTACAAAAATATGAACAAAAATACATTAATTAATGCAATCATTATCAAAGTTGTGTTAGAGAGAAAACTGGGCATAATGCATGTGCCTATTAAAAGTGTCTTCCCAGATTAGCCTTTGCAGTTTGCACAGGTTAATCAGGGAAGGCACGTTCCGCTTTTATGGTATTTTTCGTTTAAAGGAAGTCTCTTCTATACAAAAATCCAGTTAAGGCGGAAAGTGTCGTCCCTCACATTAGCCTGTGTGGACTGCACAGGCTAATCTGGGACGTCACTTTACGCACACAGGTGGACAGCGTGTGGCTATGATATAAATTAGTGAAAAATTATTTTGAATGATAAATAATCATATAATAACATAAAATCAACTTTCCTAACAAAAAAAATTTCACTATCAAATATATATATGACAAGGTATTCAACAAGAAATCACCTGAAAACAGGATGTATCGCTTTGAACAGCCATTACTTCATCAATTTTGCAGCGATTTTCACGATCTCGGTCGTATTCAACGCATAAATGAATTTCCTTTCTGGAAATGTACATGTCTTGCAATATTTTTACAAATACTGGGTCAACTTTTAAGAAATAACACGATACACAACGCGGTGACCCACTTAACATCGATCGGACAGGATCAGATCAAGACTAAAATCTTCACGGAGTAAAGGGCATTTTCCCTGCAAAGTTCACGGACCTCGATACCATCATTCAATAAAACGTATGAAAAAATATTCTTACTGTGCTTTCTGTATCATTATGCATCAAAACTAACTGTCCAGCGCCGTTTGAAACCTTTGTTTACATACATTTCAACAACTGACATTTTAAACACACAAGTGATTTCATTGGTCCAATGCGAAGGTGTGTCTTTACACCTGGAGATTTCATTCATTAATCCTGTCTGATCGCTGTTAAGTAGGTCACACGAATTGTGTATCATGTTATTTCTTAATATTTAACCCAGCATGTGTAGAAATATAACAAGATATATACATTTCCAGAAAGGAAATTCATTTCTGCATTGAATAAGACCGGGTTCATGAAAATCGCTGCAAAATTGATGAAGTAATAATGGCTGTTCAAAGCGATGCACCCTGTTTGCGGGTTATTTCACGTTGAATACCTTGTTATATATATATTTGATAGTGATTTTTTTTTTCTTCAGAAAAGTAGATTTTTTCATTATAATATTATTATTTATCATTCAAAATGATGTTTAATATCATAGCCACACGCTAACCACCTGTGTTTACGCACATGCATTATGCCCAGTTTTCTCAAAACTATCTCATTTGTTTGCAATCTTAACACTTTGCTTTTACTTATCACCCATTTGTCCATCAATGTCATGTGTTGAAAACATCTGTAAATCAATAGTAAATAAAAAGTGACAGAAAGCGTTATGGCTTCAACCTTTGATGATGTTAATACAGGATGATCAAGAAAAAGGTAAAATGAAAATTCTGAAGTCTAACCAATACCCCATGGTAAACCTTAGCAACCTGAGTAGCATTTTAAAACAAATGTTCATATCTTAACTTTTTCATGAGTATGTCCAACACATAATTTATGTTTCAGCATTTGATGTAATTAGATGTTAAAGAATGTTGTTGTTTTTTCAGCACAATTGTTCATACCAAAGCTTAGTGTTAAAAAAGCCCTTTTATATTACAACTTGATTTACAGTTTTATATTTATCTGTTTATTGTGCTTTGAAATGATAATGTACTCAACATTTATAACCATAATCATTATGTCATGTACAAATATAAATTAGATCAGCACCAGAAATGGTGTAAATTTACAGCTTCAGCAATTCCAGGAGTTATTTGCATAATTGATATCTACACCCCAGGAAACCCGATACCTTGTGAGCAGCATAATACCATCTGAGCAGCATAGGGTAAGTAAATTGGAAAAATTAAAAAAATTCAAAGTCCAATTTCAAACAACTGTGTATTAACATTGATAACAAAGGTATTGGCCTACATGTAGAAAAAATCCTGACAAATTTTCTTAAAAAATGAGCGAAATGTGGCTCCCTGAAGTAGAAGATCGGGCAAAATGGGCCATGTTCAGGCATTTAGGGGAGAAAAACTGCTTTAATTTGCAAGCCACTACAATAATTAAAGGATTTATACAAACTTACATGTCTGCCATAACCTCTCAGCAGGGTTTCTCCAGAAAACTATTTTTTGTGGAGAAATTTGCGTTTTTAATGACCATGTTGGGAAAACATGGATACCATCTGGAGAAGAATAGGAAACCTTTTGTGATCAGCAACTTTATATTTCTTTTTCGTGACAAAAAACCTAATTTCCAGCCATTTTGTTGCAATTTCTTTGCTTTGTAGAGGCCTATTGTAAGTGTTTGTGAGCAAATATGCAAACTAATGTACTTTTAATACCTTATATATTATCAATAGTGCCTTTTCAACATGCGCCAGTTTTATTTCATTTTACCAACACTATTTTGGAAAATATAAAGAAAGACTTGACTACTTTGTCACATACATTAATTGGTTAGAACACTGTATTATGTGAATTTGGAATAAGACATCAATCTGGGAATGGACATCATTTTGGTGATTTTCTCAAACAAAACTCAAAATTCATTTCATGATCTGAATTTATTTTTGTAATATTTTATCTATACTACAAGCTTAATAAGCAATTTTCCATGACTTTTTCATTAACAGTGATTGTATTTTCATCATTTTTACTGTATTTGTAAACTGTGTCCATGCGCGGCATGGACACAGTTTCACTTCATGAGGATTTTTTTTTAAATCAATAAACAATCCAGTTTTGCAGTAAAATTAATTTAAATGATGCTATTATATATGCAAGTATCTGTTTTAATTATAATTTGTCAAACTAAATAAATACAACATATAAAACTGCATAGTATGCACTTTTGAAAAAACACAATTTATTCCCAAATTGATGTCTTATTCCAACTAAACATAATACTGTGTTGTTAGGTACATATAATGATGTTTTAATAAGTGTATATGGGGGTTGCATGTATAATATTTAAGTTTAAGTTTAAATAAGTTTCAAACTGGCCTTACTTTAACCCGGCCAATATGTGAAATCATATGAACCAATGTAATGTTTGCATATCTTCAACCAAATCCAAAATAAATATAAACAAGAAATATCTTTAAAAAAGATATACGGCGTAAATAGTTTAATGAATGAGATCAAGTATAGCGAATGTCCTTTTCTGTGCAGTTCTTAGCTGCATCACACGCAGTACGGGATGTTACGGGGAGTTTTCGCGGCTTATTTTACATTTTAACATATTGCTGGTCATAAACCTATAGATACAAAACAGAAAACCAAAAGAAGAATGGAAGTGAAATTTAAACATATGAGTCAACCGGCCACACAAGAAGTATCCGTATTTATAGGCGCGTTCTTCGAACAAACCTGTTTTAGTGGTTTGTCGGGCATTGCTATTTGATTCGATTATTAACAGTATCAATTATCATCGTGCTAATGCTTAAAGTGATATTATGGGCATTTTGCACTGTTGAATTGAGCTGAAAAGAATTAACAGGTCAAAATAGTTAGTTAAAATGTGGTTACTGATTAATTATCTGCAACTCACCTTGCTACCAGTTGTTTATAAAAATATATTTTATATTCGATATTCTTACGTGACCCACCCAGTCCTGTAAGCTGAAATAATCCGTAAAACAATTTCGTGTCTTTATGTCGTATGAACAAATCTGCACTAAAACTAAATTTAGGTTCAACTCGTAAACGCATGATCAGTTATCAAACGAAAGTACGGTTGATATTCAAATGCATTATTTTTCTCTTTCTGGTATATTGTTTTAGTATGATGATGCTGCATTAATTAATATAAGTGTATATGAAGTAGAAACATCAAAAATAATCAACGGTTGCGATAGACACCTATAAACTGTTACATGCTCATAATATCACTTTAGTACATTAGGCAATATGGACGAATAATTATTGTTAAATTTATCAACAATAATATTTATCATTGTATTGTTGAAAACACATTAAGAATCTATTATTTACATACCATAATTATATTGCTGAATATCTTCATTTAACATATTTCTGGTCTAAAGAAAATTCCAGGTCACCTAGTTCACGGATAGCGTCTTTATTATATAACGATTATTTTACTGGCCGCCAACTCCGGTGATGACCTGTATATAAACTCTGAATGTCCGCGAATTGACCCGATATACCTCGCGGGTTGAAATGCAATGCTTTAAAGTGAGGCCTCGCTTCCGCTGCTCTTTATACTTTTACATGTTAACATGTTGACAGGAATAAGGAAGTAAGTACTAAATATGAGAACATAGCCTTTTAAGTATAAACGCTCTTGCGCTGGTAATACTCTGAAAATAAAAGGTGTACGCACAAACTGTATTGATGTCGAGAATTGAGTGTAAAACTGTTCTATCTATTAAGCCTTTTCATTCGAGATAAAATTGTTTCATACAGTAAAACAGTGTTACAAAGACGCGGATATGTTTCCAATGTTCTGGTGGTATACTCAAATCAGCCAATGGAATAAATGAAGTGTATTCATTCGTACCTAGCCGCGGGAAATTTTATTGGAATTTTATTGGACACTTACAAAGGTGAGGCTAAGGTGAAAAGCTGGCTTTATAATGCAGCTTACGCCGAAAAAGTGTCTTGCATTATGAGTGCTCTGAGTTGGCAGAAATAGAGATGGGATTTTATCATGGGCTGGTTAAAATTTAATTGATCTCCCTAACAAAATGAAATATTTTTTGTCCATGTGCCAGCTCATAGATTAGCAGTCCCAAAAATATAACATTGACATTTCTTTAGAAATTAGAGAAGGACCCTCTTTCCTGTTTGTATCTGCAGACAATAAAAATTAACACATTCTTTCCGGTTTTTGTTCTTTAATCCCTTCCAGAATGTGAAGCGGGGTTCATGTTTGCAGAAAATTGATTGCCTCACTCAGTTTATTTGTTTCAGAAAATTTATTGAGAATTTATTGATTTCAGTGTCATTTTCAAATTGAATTCCAGGGAAGTAAAGTCAATATAAAAACTATATCAATCAAATCATATGCAATCTTTTTTAAATGTCTAATCTGACAGTGTTCAATTTGTTTTGTTTTTATATGTTGGAATATTTGAAGAAAAAAACAAATCAACATTCAAGGCCTGATTAATTATGTAAAGCAGAAAACTCGAGAATTTAGAAATTGTATTATTTGTAAAGGTATGACATTTATCAATTTGACATAAGAACTGTCTGTATGTCATTAAAAAAATTACGTGGAATAAAAAAAGCATTGTATGTTGTTTTTTTGTTTTTTTTACCTTTTAAACAGAATGTTTTTTGTAAACAAATAACTGTTTCATTTAAACAAAATTAATCTTCAAAACAAACATCTTATTCTAAACAAATGTACACAGAATTTTACTATTTAGCTTATGACTGCATGTCAAAATCAACATACGAACCTTGGATTATTGGAAGAAAGCAAATGAAATATAGCTGTTGGCTGGGACAACAAAGTTAGCCAGCACTGGCTTATCTCTCTTGTCAATTAAATCTACAGAGAATCCCATGTTATTACATTCCCTGTTGTTATCGACCATTGTCATCTCATAGCAGGCTTTCCCAGCTGTATCAGAGCCTTGGTCGCCTAGGAAGCTGCCAGTGATGGTGGGGAAGATAGTAAAGGGGTGATATTGATTCTCCTCAGATATGATCATAGCATAGTCGTCATGATGGTTATAGTAAATATCACATTTGCATACAATTGTTATGAGCGGCAGCAAGATGCACACTATTGACTTTCCTATTAAGCACAATTAGAGAGTTGGATCTGGTAAGATTTCATTGCCAAAAAGCCAGGAAATTTTGGGCAGTTATGATCGAGTTCATGTATCGATCTTGCTTTGGTTTTGGCTTGGGGATTTTAGTGAGGCACACATGCATGCGCGTATTAAGAGGGAGAGAAACATTAAATAAACTATCCTACTATTCTGCTTGGCATGCATTTTATTTTCACACCGAGGGATTTGTGTTTTTTTGCAAAGCATATATTGCATAGATATATATATTCCATTTATGAAAGTATTTACTTATAAAAATATACAAAATATCCCTTGAATGTTTTTGGGTTTTTTAACCTTAGTTTGTAACACTTATAAGAATGACAACAATGTGTATTTTGCTGTGAAGCTCAGATTTATTTAAAAAGAATAATATCATAATTTTCATTATTAATTATTATGCTGAATATAACATTTTAATATGTTCTTATGTAAAGACAAAAAGAAAGAAAAAAGTGCTTAACACTTTATCATAGATCTGACATTAAGGCTTTTGTCTTTTAACAGACACAAAGCCATTTTTTATTTCATAATTTCCGAGTCATGCACATATTTGGCAAACATGACATAACAATGTCAGTCTGTATCGTGGTGCCTTAGAATCAATAGCTTCTAGAATCAGGAATACTCTCTGTCATAATCGTCAGCAATGACAGGCAATATGACAGCGGTTCCTGTGTCTGAGACCAGATGATGACTCATCATTCCTGTGTTGTAGTTGTTCTTGTTGTTGTTGTTGAGCTGTAGAGAGAAAATTGTGTTCTCCAGACGGGAATAAACATGACATGATAAGTTTCATGACATATAACTACAGATTAGTTGTGTCTGCAACTCTTTTGCGTTAAGAATATGTGAGTCAGTCAATTCATTCAGTATAATTCCAAATATTATTGATAGATATGTAAACAGGAGCTGGCGGCATTTGCAACACTATGAATTCTGACCATTTTGTATACCATTGAACCATGCCTTCCACAGTGAGGAAGAGATTCTGGCGATTGTAACAATTTCCTATCAACCAAGAGCTTGCAAGTCAGTTGCTAAAGCAGGACTGAAAGTGAAAAATGGTCTTAACGCATAAAACACTTTGCTAAGACAGGACTGTTCTCATATGATTATCATGGAGTTTAGCACACAATACAGGAAACATGATGCATTTTGTTACCGGTAATCTCCTGCACATTAAGGTAACATTATGTCACTAGGAAATGTATGTTAAGAATATTTTTAATGCATGTCATAACATTAAAGAAGATAATGTCAAGCATTCCCAATCTTTATGAAATTTTTTGTTATATGTATTTGTTGACAATATTTGTAGTTAGGATGAGTTTCTATGGAGTTATTACACCCATATGAATGCTATATACATGTGGTAAACTGTGACTTTCTGCTGGAGTCGTAAAGTCACATTTCTTGTATACACTCAAAAATATTTATTCAAGTGGACTTGTTTTAAACATAACTGGTTATAATTCTTGAAAATTAAACAGGATCTGAAAATAATCTAGGAATCAGATTATTAAAATGCTGCATTTTTGTCACTTTTTTTAATAATTCAGGTTTTGTGGCACAAGTGGTATAACTTCCTGGAAAGTATAAATGCAAGTTTGGCTGATATTTTTTTACGCATATGTCCAATAGTGTATATACATATATGGGTGGGCATTTCTTGTAACCCTCCTAATGTATTTCCCTTTGACTATGGTCATATACATAATATATATTACAGTTCATATTTCATGCAGTACACTGGTCATTTGTTGGCAGGTTGTTGCTATTGGTCGGGTAATACCGTAAATGCTTCACTCCGGGCATCCCTGTCATTTGTCAGGCAGGAAAACACCAAATTAGATTACCGGGCGATTTTCATAAGAGTAATTTGTCTCTTCAAACAACTGTGCTGTCACAGCCGGTGTAAGACAACAGCAAGGTGCCTACAAAGTGCTATGATATTTCTTCCCATAATTTGTCCTCTATGGTAGAGTTAAGCATCTGAAATCTTAAAAAAAATAATTTTGCTTGGTAGATAATTCTTTCATTCAAATAGTGTTTTAACAAAGAGGCTTTTATGAACACATTATGTTGCAAGGAATGTGAAAATATTTAAAAATGTAGGTAAAAGTATATTGATCATTCTCTATATTCTTACATGGACAGCATGTGCTTATTATATGGACGAGGCATGCAAAATATTGAGCAATGACATCACTGCCCAGGTTACACACAGCTAAGTTGTTTGTATTTCTATGTTTACACTGGTGATGTTTTTAAACTGAAAATTGTTTCTTATTATTTAAAACATGTTCGAAATAGGGCATTTTACGTGAAGCATCTTTCAAAATGTGAATATGTTTTGGATTTGATCTTACTTTGAGAGTTACACATTTTTGTTAATGTGCGACATTGTGTGACAATATATTTTTAGTCATAAATTTCAAAAAGGCTAGTCCCTCAAGATTTAGGGACAACACTTTCTATTAAAAGATTAGATAGCACAAGTTCCCTAATGATCCATGACAGCAATATTCATTTAGTCAGATATATCAATGGGCTCTATAAAGTTGCTATCACCAAAGACCTATCAATAGACCGTTCCATAATTTAATCATTACACAATTATCTCCCCTGAATTCTCTCCGCGTCCGCCATTACACTGCTGCTTTACAATCGGTAACATATATAAGAGAGCACCGATTATTCAACGGATGAATTTCTTTCTAAATTCTAAGGCCGTCATTACATGGTCTTGGTTGTCTTGGAAAACTAACACATTGACACAATAAAAAAAGCATTTAATTAAATTAAATGCAATATTTTTCATTTGATTATTTGCAGCAATCTTTAAATCGTGTATGCCTTTGCATTCCAGTGTTTAATTGCTCCTTTGTTCTGCATAATCCGATTATCTCGTTTTGATCAGATATTGTCCAGACTTAACTAACCACATGGTGTCATAAACCACACTGGGTGGCAGATGTCAATCTGGTCATTAAACACAATTGATGATGACACCATGTCTCATCTTCCTGGTAGTATTAAGCAGTCATTTGGTAAGATAATTTACCTCCGACATACTTAACAGTTGCGTAAATAAGATATGTTACATATTTTACAAATTAAAAGTTATGTCCAATATAGAATATCAGAAATTGTACACCGTAAAGATACTAGCCCGTTTAATTTATGAAAAAATAAAGTATTTACAAAAAATATAAAAATAAAACATTTAACGTATTTAGCGGGTATCGGTTAATTAAAACTACGTCATTCCGTACGAAGATTTGATGTTACGGCAATGCACGAACAATATCATACAACAATAAATTACATTTGACATCAAACAGAGGTAAAAAATATATATGTATATAAATATATGTGTGTTAAAATGTTAGATATGTGTCACTCATACTCACTAGTAACGAGTTTTCAATATACATGAGTACACAGTTCAATTTGCATCATATGAAGTTGTGTTTTTTCAGTTGTATGTTAATATTCCTCAATAGCGTCATTCTTTGTACAAAACCCATCAAATTAAAATTACATGTAAATACTGTCATGTCCTTTGCTTTTAATATGGCTTTGTAGTATATTTATTTTCAAAGCACTCCTTACACTTTCTAACACT
Organism: Dreissena polymorpha; assembly: GCF_020536995.1. NCBI lineage: Eukaryota > Metazoa > Mollusca > Bivalvia > Myida > Dreissenidae > Dreissena > Dreissena polymorpha. The sequence goes on along the minus strand of NC_068358.1, from coordinate 23,044,388 downwards.
CATTTTTTTATCACACCAGCGTCCTCATGCCATTGATAATTATATTTTTATAATTAGATGTATTACTATTGTCATTTATTGAAGCTTTTCTGCAAAAAAAATATTACGGCTTATGCATAGAGCTCTTTATTGTGTCAAATTGTCGGCCTTTCATTCTTCAGATAATCTTTAATTTGATGCTTATGCCGCGTTTTTAAAGTTGCAAATAAATGTATTAATAAATTCGTTTGGCGCTTAATAATATATTTTTGAAATATTATTTAGGTGTTTTTTTATCGGAGTTTTTGTGTGTGGATTAATTGACTAAACATTTGGTGTTGTTATCCATATGTTTTGCGTTACTTCAAAGACCTATAAAATACAATTTTTAGTATTTTTAGCTTTATAGCTGTTAAATGATTCAAAGATGAAAATATAGATATATCACATAGATCGCATTCTTTTCATCTTCCGAATAATCACATAAAAGGTCGTCAAGATCAATATCACTCTCTCATGATAAAAAGCTCGTTTTTTAACGTGAAAAATTCCATCTAAAAAAATAAATATAAATCCAAACCACAATTTTTTATCTCTGATATCAGTTAGAACAAGAAAAATAATGGAAGGCGTATCAATAATATCATACTTAATATAATATGTAATGATTTTGGAATGTAGATTTTTCCCAAATGAGATCAATTACAAACAATTAGCGGTAAATAATTGCGCGATAATCTTTTATAAGTATTAATTAAAATATAATCTGCTTGATGTTGCGGCTATTAAAATCAACACAAAAATACATGCGTGAATTGTTTGTGAAACGTTAAAAGTAACAAGTCTAATCAAAGACATAGTATGAGCGACTGAACCAGCAAATTTTCGCCAATGATTACCACTTGATTACAGATAAACAAAAACAAATACACGAAAGCATTTTAAACATTTTATTTGTAACAATCAATCTCAACTTCAAACAATCATTTAAACAACAAAAAAGTGATAATCGCCTCACATTAATTCATTAAGTAATTTATTTATCAGACAACCGTGAAGCGGGTATTCTCTCCGTCTTTGGCTTTTGGAATCGCAGACTCGCACAAGTTAGCAGCAGTGTAATGGCGGACAGTCACGTGACTGACAATATGGCGGCGGTCAATTTATCGATTATGGAACGGTCTATATACATATATATTGATAGGTCTTTGCTATCACTGAATTGAGGGAATCTGTGTAGAGAATCTTTTCAGTGGCTATTGCATCACTGTAAAGATCAAGCTTTCTCTTCATAAATAAAAGATCAAAATTAATAAATGTAATTTTTATAACCAATTAACAACTTGAAGATCTTACAAAAAATGTCATCCAACCAATCAGATCACATGTCTGTAAATGCCCCTGAGGGACTGAATACTGGGACATGGAGTGTGATGTCTTCAGTGATGTGTGATGGGTGACCTGTCTGCTCAGTGGTCCATGCTGATGCTGATGAGATACCATGGACTCTTTTAGCAAATTGGGGTGGATGTCTCAGAATGTCTCTGTGGGTATTAATTTTCAGAGACCATTATGTTTTCTGTTAAGTTAAATTGTGTTTGTTTAATGTTCATTTTCCATATCAGGAAATAATAGTAAAGGTTATGATTACATATAATTAATATATTAAATGAAATTTTACAAGATATTGTTGCAGAAGCTTAGAGTCTATAAAGTATAAGTGAATGTTAAAGTAATAATTCCTTAAGTAATATGTAGATTTACATAAAGAATATAAATGTAAATATAATTAAGTTTGCAGGTAATGTTTGTTTTTTTAGCTCCACTGGCCAGAGGCCAGCGGGGCTTATGTCATGGTCCTGTGTCCGTCGTGCCTGCGTGCGTGCGTTAACTTTTCCTTAAAACATCTTCTTCTCCTAAACTACTGGTCCAATTCTGATGAAATTTCTCAGGAATGTTCCTGGGGTGAACCTTTATCAAATTTGTTCAAATTATGCCACTGCCCCGGGGGTCACAAAAATGAAAATTTGCTTATATAAGGCCTATTTTGTGAAAACTTTCAAAATCTTTACGTCCATAACCATTGGGCCTAGGGCTATCAAATTTGGTATGTAGAGACATCTAATAGTCCTCTACCAAATTTCTTCAAATTATTCCCCTGGGGTCAAATTTGACCCTGCCCCAGGGGTCACAAAATTGAACATATGCTTATATAAGGCCTATTTTGTGAAAACTTTCCAAATTTCTCGTCCTTAACAATTGGGCCTAGGGCTATCAAATTTGGTATGAAGAGACATCTAATAGTCCTCTACCAAATTTCTTCAAATTATGCCCCTGGGGTCAAATTTGACCCTGCCCCAGGGGTCACAAAATTGAACATATGCTTATATAAGGCCTATTTTGTGAAAACTTTCCAAATTTCTCGTCCTTAACAATTGGGCCTAGGGCTATCAAATTTGGTATGAAGAGACATCTAATAGTCCTCTACCAAATTTCTTCAAATTATGCCCCTGGGGTCTAATTTGACCCTGCCCCGAGGGTCACAAAATTGAACATATGCTTATATAAGGCCTATTTTGTGAAAACTTTCAAAATCTTTTCGTCCATAACCATTGGGCCTAGGGCTATCAAATTTGGTATGTAGAGACATCTACTAGTCCTCTACCAAATTTCTTCAAATAATGCCCCTGGGGTCAAATTTGACCCTGCCCCGGGGGTCACAAAATTGAACATATGCTTATATAAGGCCTATTTTCTGAAAACTTTCAAAATCTTTACGTCCATAACCATTGGGCCTAAGGCTATCAAATTTGGTATGTAGAGACATCTACTAGTCCCCTACCAAATTTCTTCAAATTATGCCCCTGGGGTCAAATTTGACCCTACCCCGGGGGTCACAAAATTGAACATATGCTTATATAAGGCCTATTTTGTGAAAACTTTCAAAATGTACTCGTCCATAACCATTGGGCCTAGGGCTATCAAATTTGATATATAGAGAAGTCTTATAGTCCTCTACCAAATTTCTTCAAATTATTCCCCTGGGGTCAAATTTGACCCTGCCCCGGGGGTCACACAATTGAACATATGCGTATATAAGGCGTATTTTGTGAAAACTTTCAAAATCTACTTGTCCATAACCATTGGGACTTTGTCTATCAAATTTGGTATGTAGAGACATCTAATAGTCCTCTACCAAAATTCTTCAAATTATTCCCCTTGGGTCAAATTTGACCCTGCCCCAGGGGTCACAAAATTGAACATATGCTTATATAAGGCCTATTTTGTGAAAACTTTCAAAATCCTATCGTCCATAAACATTGGGCCTATGTCTATCAAATGTGGTATGTAGAGACATTTAATAGTCCTCTACCAAATTTCTACAAATTATGCCCCTGGGGTCAAATTTGACCCTGCCCCGGGGGTCACAATATTGAACATATGCTTATATTAGGCCTATTTTGAGAAAACTTTCAAAATCTTCCCGTCCATAACCATAGGGCCTAGGGCTAATATATTTGATATGAAGACACATCTAATAGTCCTCTACCAAATTTTTTCAAATTATGCCCCTGGGGTCAAATTTGACCCTGCCCGGGGGGGGGGGGGGTCACAAAATTGAACCTATGCTTATATAGGGTCTATTTTGTGAAAACTTTACAAATCTACTTGTCCATAACCATTGGGCCTATGGCTACCAAATTTGATATGTAGTGACATCTTATAGTCCTCTACCAAGTTTTTTCAAATAATGCCGCTGGGGTCAAGTTTGACCCTGCCCCGAGGGTCACAAAATAGTACATTTGCTTGTATAAGGCCTATTTTGTGAAAACTTTCAAAATCTACTTGTCCATAACTGTATGGCATAGGGCTACCAAATTTGGTATGTAGTGACATGTAATAGTTCTCTTCTAAGTTTGTTCAAATTATGCCCATGGGGTCAAATTTGAAACTGCCCCGGGCGTCACAAAATTGAACATATGCTTATAAAGGTCTTATTTTTTGAAAACTTTAAAAATCTGCTCGTCCATAAACATTTGGCTCAGGGCTACCAAATTTGGTATGTAGTGACATCTTATAGTCCTCTATCAAGTTTTTCAAATTATGCCCTTGGGGTCAAATTTGACCAAGCCCAGGGGGTCACAAAATTGAACATATGCTTATAAAGGGCTTATTTTGTGAAAACTTTAAAATCTACTTGTCCATAACCATTGGGTCTAGGGCTACCATATTTGGTACGTAGTGACATCTTATAGTCCTTTACCAAGTAAGTTCAAATTATGCCCCTGGGGTCAAATTTGACCCGTGCCCTGGGGGTCACAAAATTGAGCATAGACTTATATAAGGCCTATTTTGTGAAAACTTTAAAAATCTCTTGTCCATAAACATTTGGCCTAAGGCTACCAAATTTGGTTTGTAGTGAAATCTTATAGTTCTCTACCAAGTTTGTTCAAATTATGCCCTTTGGGTCAAATTTGACCCTGCCCCGGGGGATCACAAAATTGAACATATGCTTATATAATGCCTATTTTGTGAAAACTTAAAAAAAAATCTTGTCCATAACCATTAGGCCTAGGGCTACACAATTTGGTTTGTAGTGACTGTCAAAGATTTTTGATAGTATAGCAGCGAACTAACTATAAACTTTGAATGTAAACAAAAGTCCACCAATGTCCCTCAGATAGAAGGAAAGGACTTGAAATTTTGGGGTCTATGCAAATCACAATACTGCAAAGAGGATTACAAAGTTTATTTATCTATTTATCTATTTAATTTTCATGCTTTAATTTCTATTCTAAAATCATGCACATTTAAAAACAAATAAGAAATTTCAGTTTAGATTATCCATGATGATCGAATGTCAAATGTTAAAAACAAATGTTCTTGCTGTGCTCCGCTGTGTACGTCATAAATATATTCAGTTCTCGGGTCCAGTTCTTTCCAGTTACCCGATGGGAACTACACAGTACACATCACTGCTACACTTTTTGAGGTTTACTATGATATGAATGCTTCCTTCTTGTCAGTGCGTTTCTCTGTATAATTTATTTGTAGTTGTCTTTATGAAACTGATGGCCAATATTCAACTAGTTCTAGTATGCATCATACGTCTTATTAAACTTCTATCTTCTATCCCCTTTTCCATCAACTTTCTTCATCAATATTCAACTAGTTCTAGTATGCAACATACGTCTTATTAAACTTCTATCTTCTATCCCCTTTTCCATCAACTTTCTTCATCGTAATTCTTACACCAACAAAAATGGGATCCCATTTAGATTCCTTCTATAAACACAACACTCTAGATGCCTCCACAATGTGGCCGACGATCAGAAATTCTGATGGCACCTCCTTCCACACAACAAACGCTCTGGTCTTAAGCCCAAATTCAACTGACTCAGAAACACACAGAAAACTCTCGAACTCTCCCATACACTAACCAGGCTTCCTTGAATAAACAAAAGGATCCCCATACCCCAGAACTGACCCTAAATTTCCCATTAGATTTGACAGTATTTCAGGGCCTTCAGTACTCTTGGATGTGTATCCCGCAGCTGGTTTATAGTAACATTTATATTTGCTATTCTAATTAACTATATTAATATTTACACACAAAAAAACAACCCTATTTCTTTGACAGTGACCTTGTATAGTCCTCCACTTAGTTTGTTCAAATTATGCCTCAGGAGTCAAATTTGACCCTGCCCTGGGGGCCACAAAATCGATTAAATGCTTATATAGTGCCTATTTTGTGAAAACTTTAAAAATCTTTCTGTCCTTAACCATAAGGCATAGGGCTACCAAATTTGGTATGTAGTGACATCTAATAGTTCTCTACCAAGTTTGTTCAAATTATGCCCCTTGGGTCAAATTTGACCCTGCCTGGGGGGTCACAAAACTTAACATACGCTTATATGGGGCCTATTTTGTGAAAACTTTAAAAATCTTTTTGTCCATAACCATTGGGCCTAGGGCTACCAAATTTGGTATGTGGTGAAATCTAATAAACCTGTACCAAATTTTTTCAAATAATGCCTCTTGGGTCAACTTTGACCCTCCCTGAGGGGTCACAAAATTGAATAAACGCTTATAAAGCGCCTATTTTGTGAAATCTTTAAAAAGTCTTCTTGTCGAAAACCATTCAGACTATAGCTACCAAATTTGGTATGCAGTAACATCTTATAGTCCTCTACCAAGTTTGTTCAAATTATGCCCTCTGGGTCAAATTTGACCCTGACCCGCGGGTCACAAAATTGAACATTATATACGCTTATATCTTGCTTATTTTGTGAAAACTTTTTAAATATTCTTGTCCTTAACTCTAGGACCTTGGGCTACCATATAACCGTATATAATGTTCAATTTTGTGACCCGAGGGTCAGGGTCAAATTTGTATGTACATGTAGTAAGATATAGTAGTCCTCTACAAAGTTTTCTCAAATTATGCCCCTGGGGTTAAATTTGACCAATCCCGGGGGGTCACAAAAGTGTGCATATGCTTAAATAGGGCCTATATTTAAGTATTTGCACATGCAGAGAGTATTTGTTTCAGCCTTTTTTCAGCAGTGGAGCGATACAGGGCCATCATGGCCCTCTTGTTTTAAATAAAAAATGTTAGGTAAAATAATAAGTAATGCACTGACCTTAATTTAACCTGGCTTATGCATTAAACCAAGTAAATCTATGTTACCTTCACATATCATTAATCAAATCATAAATAAAATAACACAAATTTATCACACATTATGCTTGTATTATGCGGAAATAGAGATGGGGTTTTATCATGGGATGGTTAAAGTCGCATGTATCTTCCTCAAAAAATGAAATATTTATAACTTCATCATAATTTTTTTTTGTCCATGTGCCAGCTGATAGATTTGAAGTCCTAGATATATAAAATTGACATTCCATGAGAAATTAAAGAAGGACCACCTTTCCTGTTTGTATCTGCAGACAATAAAAATTAACACCTTCTTTCCCGGTTTTGTTATTTAATTTCTTCCAGAATGTGAGCCGATTCCCTATTTGCAGAAAATTGATTGCTACACTTGGTTTATTTGTTACAGATCATATAATGAGAATTTATTTATTTCAGTGTCATTTTCAAGTTGAATTTCAGGGAAGTAAAATCAGTGTAAAAACTATGAAATGGATCAGTCATTTCCTGTGAAATCTTTTTTAAATGTCTAATCTGACAGTGGTCAATATGTTGTTTTTTTCTTGTAGGAATATCAAGAGAAAAATTACAAAAGAATGCAACATATAAAGCCTGAATTATTATGTACAGCAGAATATTGAGTTATTTTGAAAATCATACGTTTTTATGAGCAGCAGCAAGATGCACACAATTGATTTTCCTATTAACACCGGGGATGAACAACTTTTGTCACGTGACCACAAAAGTCAACGCAGGTTGTTGAATTACATCAGGAATCCCGCTCCGTCAGGTAATTTTCATCTTTTTATAGAGAATATGTTAAAATTTCTGGACAATACAAAGCTTATGACATGCTTCATACCTTTTCGCATATTAAGACGCATTGCACTTGTTTCGAAGCTTTGCAGTTTTTAAGAACACTTCGACACAAACTTTAGATTTTCGATGCAAACGCAGTTTGATTTTATATTTTTTTACTTTCCATTCACGAATAAATCATATTTCTAGAAAAATGAGAGCACACGATGCTTAATTTTTGATGATTTATTGTATTTGCGATATAAGTTGTTGTTGTTATATTTAATTTGGGCAGTTCTTGCTATTTCAAAAATTTACAAACGCGGGTTGGTTGAGCAAACGCAGTTTGCTGAAGCTGGATTATGGCAAACGCAGGTTGGTTAAGATTACGGAATCTATATTCTTGCCCTTCTTTCATCAAGGGCGACACACGACACACGAAGCGATACACGATATTTTGCGCGACAGTCGCGGCGACGCGCGATATTTTATTATTCAAATATCGCCCATATTATCCGAATTTCGTGTAACGCGGTCTAATTTCAGACCGCGACACACGACACACGAAGCGATACTCGATATGTACTGTTCAAATCAAATCATCATCAACATCTTCATCATCATCATCTCCATCTTCATCGCCATTATCATCATAAAATAAATCGCGATTCGGAGCGGAGTATTGTAAAATGAAGATCTCAAAAGAATTGAAAAATAATTTGTCGGAATGTTATTTTTCTCATGCTGTTTTGTTAGTTGTCCAAATATATTTAATATTAAATATTATCTTAATATTAAGATTTGGTAGTTAAAGAATGCAATTTGAATGAACACAATTGTATGCATATGTTTTGCTCAGCTGTGAAGATTGAGGGAACAATTTATAGAAGAACTGTGAGAATCATCTCTACAAATATCATGTTTCAGGGACCACGAATTTGACATTCCAAAACGGAAGGAACCTAAACGAAAATTTGACACCGTGTCAACAAGCAGAAACGCTCTCCAGAAGGGAACGTTGGGTGTCCGATGGGAGAGGGCAAGACGAAATGACAGCAAAATGCTTCTAACATCAAAAATGGGAATTGACATTGACCCGTAAAAGGAAATCATAATATCATACGACAGTTTGTAGTTCTTTAAAAGACAGCTGTCATTTTTGATATTCGTTAACCAACGTTACCTATATTGATTCCGTGTAATGCTACTGAATTTGATTTTGTGTTGCTCTTTCTATGTTTATGCATTGAGGAGCTACCAATATTGGGGCCGTATAATATGCTGCCTATATTGACGCTGTGGGATGCTTCATTTAACGAGGCCTACCGGTATATTCAACCTTTTTGGGGGATTTGAAACAACAACAGACATATTGGATCTAACTTTATTTTGTTTGCTGTTATTTGTTTCAAGTTTTAAAATTACAGTTTCTAAAAAATGCCATGTATCTTGTATCTTGTTAATTAAAAAAAAGGTATCTTTCTTTTAGTTGCATAATGATAAATAATGTGGACCTATAAGGAGAGAGGTATCATGAAGCAAATAAAACAATCGATTCCTCTTATTCTGCAAGACATAGTTTTCATTTTAGGTGTATACCATTATCTTTTGATCCGAAACTTTAAATATAATAATAACTATTGACCTTTACATGGGCGCCTTGCAAATCACTAGTGTCTTCATATTGGTCATACAATATAATGTCTTTATGTGTAACGTGAGAATCCTGACAATCTTACAATATGATTGTTGGAGATAATACTTAAAATAAAGCTGAAGGCATACTACATCCATGACAAAGTACACTTCACCGAGATAAGTCTAACTATACTGTGAAAAACATTGAAAAACCCAGCGGTTGAACGCAAACAAGATCAGTGTCTTTAACAACAAAACGAACCAAACATATGCAGATTAATTGTTTTATTGCTGCAAAGAATATCCCGTATCGCAATAATAGCTTATACGCAAAACATTAAACTGGCCTATGTGCAACTTGAGAAGGAATTACAGATTTACATGTAATTGTTGACAATTCGCACAATGATTCCAATGAGACAAAAAGCTAACTCACCAAAAATATATTTTAATCATATTGATTCGAAATAGATAAACAAAAATCGCAGATTACAAATGAGTCTCGCTCTGTGAAAAGGGGGTTTAATGCATGTGCGTAAGGTGTCGTCACATATTAGCCTGTGCATTCCGTACAGGCTAATTAGGGACAAACCTTTCCGATAAACTCGATTTTTGCTCAGAAGAGACTTTCTTTTAACAAAACATATCATAAAAGCGGAAAGTGCCGTCCCTGATTAGCCTATGTGGACTGCACTTTACGCACATGCATTAAACCCCCTTTTCACAGAGCGCGGCTCAAATGTATATTCCAGCGGATATGGTGAGATCAACAATAATCACAGATAATCAACATAAATTACAATGATTTTGAAAAGATCAACAATAATCACAGATAATCAACATAAATTACAATGATTTCGAAAAGATCAACAATAATCACAGATAATCAACATAAATTACAATGATTTCGAAAAGATCAACAATAATCACAGATAATCAACATAAATTACAATGATTTTGATAAGATCAACAATAATCACTGGTTATATAAATCACAATTAATCGGTTGAGATCAACAATAATCACAGATAATCAACATAAATCACAATGATTTTGATAAGATCAACAATAATCACAGATAATATAAATCACTATTAATAGGTTAAGATAAAAAATTCAAAGATAATCAACATAAATTACAATTATTTTGATAAGATCAACAATAATCACAGATAATCAATATAAATCACAATTCATGGGCTGAGATCAACAGTAATCACAGATGAGCAATAATGAACACAATAATTTGTATGAGATCAACCATTATCATAATCATTTTAAATTAGAATGATAAATATTACAACAATAATCTTATTAAAAACAGGAATATCAAACAAAACAACACAAGATAAACGATATGAAACACAATGTTTAAGACGCAAAAACACGCGTAATACTATATATTATTGTATGACAGTCTGTATTTTCAATAATTAAGAAAATAACCACGGCACATTGGTAAGAATTAAAAATAATTCTTGGTCTTATCATCGTCATGCAACAGATGACTAGGCCCGGTGCTTTGCAGATCTGTGCTTTGATAGACTACTGCGGTGCCTGTACCTCTTTTCACACATATCACAAGCAAAGTTTTTCTCTCCATTGTGGGTGGCAAGGTGGGCCTGAAGGTCAATTTTCTCCCGGAGCGTTGCATTGCAAATTGAGCAGGTAAATTGCTTTGCAGCAACCTCCCTCCGGACGTGACGATTCAGGTCATCTTTGGTTGAAAACTTTTTGCCGCATTGTTCACAGGGGAACGGCTTTTCAACACCATGAATGCTGCATCTATATAACAAAAACAAATGGAACTGTTGAATTATTATTCAATACAGAAAAATACACACAGAATATTATCCATAACAATGTGGAACTTAACAAAATGATGGTCGTCAGAAGCGCTCCAGATAAGGCGCGTTAACGCGTATTTACGCATTTCAAAATCCAAAATACGCATTAAATAATATGTTTAAGGGTCCAATTACATACGTGAAGTATCGGAACGCGTACATTCTGGATTTATACGGTGTAAATTCCAATTGTTCAGTGACAATTTGCATTGAAATTTATCTGGACAATTATGGTCGTTAAAAACTAAATACTATAATGAGCACACCAATATGCACCACACTAGTAATAATGTGTTAAGTGTTTTAAAGCCGGCTTTTTTCGAAAACACCATTCAAAACATTTTAAATAGTGCTTTGCAACTAGGTTATAAAAACATACTTTCGCTCAGAATGCAATGACCTATGTTGAATTGTATCTTGATTTTTAAACCGACAGAACCTAGCATTGTACAAAAAACAAAAAAAATACAAACCTGTGTCTGTTGAACGCCTGTTTTGTGTAAAATGTTTTTCCACAACAGGCGAATCGTCCAGTCCCTCTGTGGCGCTTATCATGAAGCTTTAACCCCCACTTCGATTTAAATGTCTTTCCACAGATTTCACACACGAGCGTCATGTTTCTGTAATGAAAGAATTACTTTTTGTTAAAATATATTTCTAAAATGTTTTTATAAAGTTTTAAAGACTACACCAAAAGAGATATGAAACGCAAGTGATTGGATGTGACACACTATCTGCTATTCTTTTCGTCACAGTTCAATAAACATGCGTGTTTACTAATGCACGGGATTTTCGTGAGTTTTGGCGCGTTTAGCGTCATTCGAGGTCCGCTTAAAGGAGGCAACGCACGTTGTGGTTCAATATACTTGTAACAGTACTTAATGTGTTGATAAGCATATTTCCGCTCTGTTTAAATGTCCTCAATTGAAGTTCCGTAGTCATATATTGTGTTGAATAGTTAATATTTTCGTATTTGTAACCATATCATATTTTAGAAGACTTTCAAAAATGTGTACAGTGTGCGTTTCATTATCCTTTGAATATTCTCGCAACCTGCGTTTGCCATTTCCTATTGCTCAAGAAATACCAACCTGCGTTTGCAAAACAAAACAAAACAAAAAAATAAGATATTTTTCAATTTGCACCGCTATTTTTGTCATGAATCTTATTAAATATATTAAAATGAAGTGTAAAATCATACTAATTCAGTCGTTAAACCAATATTGTTGAAAGAAAATCATCAACACCACATAAACAAACAGCGTTTGCAATGCATTTCAGAATTTTGTGTCGAAGTGTTCTCGGAAAGTGGAAACAGTAAAGGCAATGGAATCATTTCAAATAAAAGTTTATTTAGTATACTGTGTCATAGGCTATCACTTGTTAAAAACTGAAATTTTGATTATATGAAAAAACAACAAAACTTACCTTAATGTACAAGATTACAATCTGTTTCTGCAACCGGCGTTGACTTTTGCGGTCACGTGACAAAAGTTGTTCATCCCCGGTGATTAAGCACAATTAGAGAGTTTTAAAAGGATCAGGGAAGATTTTATTGCCAAATTTTGGTCTTTTTTTATGAGTTGCATTTATCTATCTGTCTCCGACTTTTTGCTGGTGATAGTGAGGCACACATGCATGAAACCATTAGGAGGGAGTTATCAAACTGGAAATAAGCTGTCCTCTTACTATTCTGCAGTTCCTGCATTATTTGTTCACACTGAAAGATTTTCACAAACGAATGTACCTTTAACTAACAAATATTTACAAAAATTGCAGTGAAATGTTTAGTTTGTGTACCTTTATAAGAATAAGAATGACAACAATGTGTATTTTCCTTTAGAATCTAATTAAAAAGATTTATATATTCATTTTATGTTTATTATTTTGACTGATGTAATATTGGAGTCATATTACAACATATTAGACAAAAATAAAAAAGAAAGAATATGACAATTTATTCTAGATCTGACATTAAGGCTATTGTCTTTTAATGCAAAGACACCAGGCCATTTTGTATGTAATAATTGCTCAGTCATGAACATATTTGGCAAACAAGACATAAAATGTTAGCCTATATGTGGGTATGTTAGCATCAGTAGCAACAAGAATATGAAATCCACTCCATCATAACTGTCAACAAAAATAGCCGTTCCTGTGTATTTGACCAGACAATGAGTCACCATTCCTGTGTTGTTGTTGGTGTTGTTTAGCAGAAGATATGAAATTGTGTTCTCCAGACGGGGATAAAGATTACATGTTAAGTATGATGATACAAATATGGATGTGTTGTGTCTGCCTGTCTTTGGCATTAAAAATATGTCAGGCAGTTAATTCATTCAGTCATTCCAAATATGGTCAGAAATATAAACAGGAGCTTGATGCATTTGCAAGGCTATGAAATCTTACCCTTTTATCTGTTGAATAATATGGTATACACCAAAATCATGTATTAAACATAACATAACCCAACCTGACAACAGCCATCATTGAAGGGAAATGATCAAAGTGACCATTGTATACAGGTGACCGTTGTTCTCACATTTCAGATGGTTTGTATTATTGCTATTTTGTTACCCCACCCAGTAATTTGCACACAAAGGCTCATTGCCGATAATTCAGTATGCTTTCACAAATTATTTATACTGAATAATACAAATTCATACCTTATACATTTATTTAAAATCATACCTATTATTAAACTTATGAGTTTGCCAATGATAATACTTATTTGTGCATCTGGTCCATTCAGTAAATCAGACAGTTCATATTACATTGAGTGGAAGATATTTTTATGTCCCCCCACCACTATAGTTGGGTACATATTGTTTTTGCCCTGTCTGTTGGTTGGTTGGTTTGTGTGTTTGTTTGCTCCAACTTTAACATTTCACCATAACTTTTGCAATATTGAAGATAGCAACTTGTTACTTCATATTTGGCATGCATGTGTATCTCATGGAGCTGCACATTTTGAGTGGTGAAAGGTGAAGGTCAAGGTCATCCTTCAAGGTCAAAGGTCAAATTTATAGCTTCAAAGCGGCGCATAAAGGGACATAGTGTTTCTGACAAACACATATCTTGTTTATTAATGGTTGTCAAGTGACCTCGACATCATCTCCGAATCCCTGTTATAAACCGAAAGTACAATGCAATAGTACCCTTGTTTATCAGAGAAAGAAAGAACAAAATTTTGTAAAAATTTATTTCTACTCAAACATCACACAAACAGCATTTTTATTCAAACAACCATAAAAGCATCTTGGGCTTCAGTAGCATGTGGTGTTATATCCTCCCCTGGAATTTGAAGAGGAGTTTTACATGAAACAAATCTGCTTGCATAAATGCTGAAAGTTTAATTGTTAAAAAAGTTAAAATTAAATGCCTGTTTCTACAACAATTGGCAATCACTAATCCTTTTATTGCCTGCTAATAACAACACTTGCTTGCTAATTGGTATTGTTATCAGCGGTAAAGATCTATTGATTTTGTCAGGCGCGAATGCTTTGACATCAGAGTTTAGCCGCCGTCAGAGATTAGAGAAAACAACGCAGATTGATTTAAGTGTTTACTTTTTGCACTTCGAAATGACTGACTGGTGACCACTTTACATGGGTGAAAAAATTGATTTGGGAATAATTATACTGGCTATTGGATGTAATAGACAATTGACTGTTATTTTCAGGTGTGATATAGAAGGATTTTCATAAGGGGGATCCAGATCCCTGTATGCAGGCGACCGTTGTTCTCAGGTGACGGTGACGGCTAAGTCAGGTTGGACTGAATTAAGTATTTAAGTAATATCTTTTAAGTCAAAATTCACTTCTGTTTAGACACGTCAATTACAAATACTGTAAATATATCATTGTTATGCCCCCCTTCGAAGAAGAGGGGGTCAATTGTTTTGCTGCCTGTTGGTCTGTCAGTAGACCAGTTCGTTTCCAATCAATAAGTCTTCAACACATTGACCAATTGGCTTGATACTTCACATGTGCATTGGCCTTGGCACATAGATGGCCCCTATCTAAAAAATTGGATTTACTAGGGCAAAGGTCAAGGTCACTATCACACTAAGTGTTATAATGGTTTCTGATCAATAACTCGTCAAGGAATTGACCGGTTGGCTTGATACTCCACATGTGAATTGGCCTTGGACAGTAGATCACTCCTATTGAAATTGGTGTCACTAGGTCAGAGGTCAAGGTCACTATCACACTTAGTGTGAAAATCATTTACGATCAATAACTTGTCAACCAATTGACAACTTGGCTTGATTTTTCACATGTGTATTGGCCTTGGACAGTAGATTACCCCCTATTGAAATAGGAGTCACTAGCTCAAAGGTTAAGGTCACTGTTACACAGTAAGAGTACAATCATTTCCAATCAATAACTCGTCAACTGATTCACCAATTGGCTTGATTCTTGCCATGTGCATTGGCCTTGGACAGTTGATGACCCCTATTGAAATTGGGGTCACAAGGTCAAAGGTTAGGTCACTGTTGCACACTAAGTGTGAAATCGTTTCCCATCAATAACTCGTCAACTGATTCACTGATTGGCTTGATACTTCTCATGTGCATTGGCCTTGGACAGTAGATGACCTCTATTGAAATTTGGGTCACTATGTCAAGGGTAAAGATCACTGTTACACACTAAGTGTGAAATTGTTTGTGATCAATAACTCGTCAACTGATTTAATGATTGGCTTGATACTTCTAATGTGCATTGGTCTACGAAAGTAGAAGACCCCTATTTAAATTGGGGTCACTAGGTCAAAGGACATGGTCACTGGTACAATAAGTGGGAAAAACGTTTCTGATCAATAACTCATCAACGAATCGACTGAGTGGCTTGATATTTTCCATGCGCATTTGCCTTGGAAAGGAGATAACCTCTATCAAAATTGAGGTCACTAGGTCCAAGGTCACTGTCACAATAAGTGTGAAAATTGTTTCCGATCAATAACTCATCAACGAATTGACCGATTTGCTTGATACTTCACATGCACAGTAGATGACCCCTATTGAAATTGGGATCACTTGTTCAAAGTCCTGTTTGTTTTGGGGGGCATATTTCTCCAACCGCGGAACACTTTTTAGAACATTGTTATTGCAGAACTGCATCTTAAGGAAGTTTGCTATTTAAACTAAAAGAAGATTATTCACTTTACTGTCATTGATATAAAGTTTTATTGAGAACATCTCACTATTCAAATCTCGTGCACACTCCAAAAACTAACAAAATATGACACATTTTGGTTAAAGAAAAATTCAGGTGTTTACTTATAATCTCAATATCAGACACAATAGTTTTGTGCTCAACCTGAGTATGCATCCCCAATGGCCACTTAAGCTTCTATTTCATTATAATGGCGGCAGTAGTGGGTATTAATATTACTTTGTATTCTTTCTATCACTCATACCTGGGGAAAAGTGGATTTTGCGAGAAAATACAGAGGTTTGAAAAACATACTGTTGAATTAGTGTTACATTGTGATACCTAGTAATAGTGTCAGTTGTTTAAGCAGAACTACTGAATTGTGCTTGGCAGCAATATGCAGGCAGTGACAAGGTAACAGGTTTTTATCAACCTAGAGCATGTTAGTCAGTAACTCAGCGGGAAAGGACATAAAAAATGGTAGTAACTAATTAAACACTTTGCAAACACATTTTTATTATAATGCATATCTTGGATTTTAGCACACAATACAGGAAACATCAGGCATTTTGTCTCCTGCACATTAAGGCCTTGATGTAAAGGAACTGTATGTTAAGAATATTGTTTTAAAGGGATCTTTTCACGCTTTGATAAATTGACAAAATTGAAAAAAGTTGTTTCAGATTCGTAAGTTTTCGTTTTAGTTATGATATTTGTGAGGAAACAGTAATACTGAACATTATCCATGCTCTAATATAGCCATTATATGCATCTTTTGACGATTTTAAAACCTAAAAATTATAAAGCGTTGCAACGCGAAACTATTGAATAATTTGGAGAGTTCTGTTTTTGTCGTTAAATTTTGTGAAACTACGAAGATTGCTTTTATAAGGTATAAAATACGTCAAGAATGTGTACTCGGCGAAATAGCTCAGTAGGCTAAAGCGTTTTTACTTCAGGACTCCAGGACTTATTAAAGAATTGGAATTTATAAAGAAGTTTCAAACGCAATCACCAAATGGACTAAATACAAAAAATCAACTTGATGTCCTGCTACGGGAAACTATCTTGTAAAAAATATATGTGAAAAACATTTTATATTAATCATCAACATAAATGAATGTAAAAATAATAGTACTTTATGCAATTTATCTTGTCCATAATGTGTATATGATATATAGAATAGCAAGTATATATGATTATTTAATCAAATATCATTAGAATATTATACATAGATATGGATTGAAATAATAAGAGTCATTAAATAAGTTTACCCTATTTAATTTATGATAATAAGTTAAGGTAGATTATAATTACATATGATGATGATTATTTTATTGTAAAATATCAATTTATTAAATATATAAAGCACACATTTAACATAGGATTAAGATACAATATGTAAGTGTTTAACGTCATTTCATTTTTGGCGAATTTTTACATTTTTTGGCGCCATTTTATATAACGCCATTTATGACGTCATCATGTACAACGTCATTTGACGTTTTAAAACATTTTTCTTTGTTATTTAAGTTGTGCAGTCAAAAGACGTAAAAATGTAGTTAACATATAATTTCCAATGTTTTGATAAAGGCATTATGCCGAAACGTCAATTAAAGGAGTATAATCAGACACTTATGTATTAACAAAAAATGTTTGAAGGCATTTCTTGTTACCATCCCAGTATGTATTGCCATTTGCTTACGGTCATATACATAATATATATTGCAGTTCATATTTCATGTCGTCCCCTGGTCATTTTTTGGGCGGTTATTGCGATTGGTCTGGTAATAAATGCTTCTCTCCGGGGGTCCCTGTCACTTGTTAGGCAGGAAAACAGCAAATTAGATTACCAGACACTTTTCTAAAGAGTTGTTTGTCTCCTGGAATCACAGTGCTGTCACAGCTGTTGAGAGTTGTTGTGTGTGACAGGCAGACAATTGCAAGGTGTCTTGGAAATGCTGTGATATCTTCATTATTTGTCCTCTTGTCCAGCCAAATTTTATTGTTCAGCATTTTGTTAACTCCAATGTGAACTTGAATAAATAATTAGGCTTGGTAGGCCACTGGGTGCTGAAAATTGTTCATACAAGGTACACTGTTGTCAAACGTTTTGATCAATGGTCTTTTAATGGCTCACTGTGAAAGAACATTCTACTCATTATGGGAAAGCAGCTTTTGCTGTCATTGTGGGCAAGATGTATGGGCCATTTCAGTGCTCAACACCAGGAACCATTCACAGAAGGTGCAGAAGTATGGACTGGTTTGAACTTCTGGGTGTGTCTGAATGGTTTGAAGCAGCAATAGTAAATACCAAACAACCAGTCTGGAATTGCTCATTATCTGTGACATGGTTGAGTGGCAGACTACTAGTATTTAGAAAATATACCCAGCTACAACAGTTTCATGCTCAGCCTGTTGACAATGTTTGACTGGCAAAATTATTGAATTTGATTGATATAGAAATGTAAGCTGATACAGAATTAAAATTGTATCCCACAGCAGCAGTTAGCCCATTATAGCAATCTGAGTATGGGAACACATCTCATCAGGGACAATTATCTCAAAACATGTACCAAACATAAATATCAAACCAACAAGTGTCAACAAGGACATGTTGCAGGATGGGCGGCAATCATGATGCCATTCAGTACACACCACAAAATCTTGAAAATGTATGCAAATTTATTGAACACTAATCAGTGGTGTTACCTTTATATTGATAGAAGCAAACAAGAGTGCAGTAGTGAATCAGTATGATTGCCACAGGGCCATGATGAAATGAATCATAACAGTCAATTTATTATCAATAAAGTGTTCTTGAAAAGTTCACATCCATATTGCTAAATGAGAAAATGTCTTGAATATCGGTAGTTCTTGAATAAGTAGTTCATGAACTGTTCATGAATTCTAATTATAACTATGGATAACAAAATATTAATGTTTTGTTAGTCATTCATTTATTATTTGTATTGAATGTATAATCAAGCATTATATAAAATAAATCAGCAAACAAAAACTTGGTTATTTCAAGGACAAATACCATAGAATATATCAAATTAAGAACTGTATTACTGGTTACTTGTATGAAAATGCTGCTTTAGTGATCACCCATTTGTCCATCAATGTCATCTGTTGAAAACCTCTGTAAATCAATAGTAAATGAAAAGTGACAGAAAGATTTGACCTTTGGTGAGGATCAAACAGAAAGATAGAAAAAGGTTAAAAAAATTCTCAGACAACATCATCAGAAGTCTGCATGACCATGGTAACCCTTAGCAACCAGCAGCATTTGAAAACAAACTATCATATCATAAATGTTCCTGAACAGGTGCAATGCATAATGCATGTTCTAACTTATAAAATTTTATGTAACAGTAATTAAATGTGAAATATTGTAATCAAACTGGAGTTTTTAAATTGTCCCATCATACTACAAATATATTTATAGTTTAATATTTAACAGTTGATTAAGTTGTTAAATGTTCTCAATTTTTTAAATCATAAACATCATGCTGTGTACAATAATGAATCATATCAGCATCAGAATTTTTTTAAGTTTAAAGCTTCAACAATTTCATAAGGTATTTGCATAATTGATTAATTTCTAGATTTAAGGTTGATAATTTGAGTCAATCAATTTGCAAGGGAGAAGTCAGAAGCATGCACAGCATTTAACACAAAAATTAACTTTTCCCACTGGCTTTATAATTTTCATAGTAAAAAATAATAATTGAAAAATATTGCAAATTGCAGATGTAATAAAATATGCAATTGTTATTTGAATATTAGATACTTAATTATTGTTCTTCTAAGCAATATTTTGACATCATACTAGTAATTCTTAACTTTTGTCAGAGGTTTATATCCATAGAATCGAATAAGAAAGACAAAACCTAAACAATCAAGGAAAACACTTTCTACTTTAAATAAATTCCAAGAATTCTGGCCCCTCAAGATTTTGGGACAACACTTACTATTAATAGAGTTGATAGCTCAGGATCTCTAGAGATCAGGACATCTATATTCATTGAGTCAGATACATCAATGGTCTTGTTATAGCTGCTATCACATACTAAAGGAAATCTGTGTGGTGACTCTAATAAAATAATCAAAATAATCCATTCTTACATTACTAAGTTACAATTTTAAGATTACACACACTATATCATCCAACCGGGGTACGGGCATTAGCCCTCTAGGACATTAGCCCCTAGGACATAAGCCCCTTCAAAAAAATGCACGCTAGGACATTAGCCCCCAGGTGTTTTAAAATGTCCAAAACTTTTTTTAAAGTACGCATTTTTATTCCATTTTTTTTATTTCATATGTGAATACAAACAATATATAGCTTGTACCACACACGTAAATTTAAGTGTTTTTTACAATTTGTTTACTATATTTTTCTTTGGACTCAATTTATTTTGCAAACATTTTGCTATCTGACACCATCCAGAAGTCTAAAATTACCTTACAATTAGATACATAAGAAATATATTGTGTTGTTGTTGCTGTTGTGTTTTTTTAATAACCCATAAATTCCATTAATTTAAAAAAGGATATATTAAATACCTAAAAAATGAATGTAAAAATAGGTGGGGGCTTATGTCCTAAGGGGCAAATGTCCTAGGGGGCTAATGTCCAAAGGGGTAATGTCCTAGGGGCTTTTGTCCCAGGGGCTAATGTCCCAGAGGGCTAATGTCCTACACTCCATCCAACCATGTGCCAGTTGGTCTGTAAATGCCCCTGAGGGACTGAATACTGGGACATGAGTGTGATGTCTTCAGTGATGTGTGATGGGCGATTTGTCAGCTCAGTGGTCCATCCTGATGCTGATGAGATACCATGGACTACAAGAGTACTTTGTGATCTTACAGACTGGTGGATGATTATTGTAATATTTGTATGCCCCCCCCCCCTCCCGGATCAAATGATCGGGGGTATATTGTTTTTGGCCTGTCTGTCATTCTGTCTGTCTGTCTTTCTGTCTGTCATTCTGTCCCAAAACTTTTACCATGGTGAAAGTTTTAGGTTAAAGTTTTGCAATATTGAATAACTTATGCAATATTGAAGATAGCAACTTGATATTTGGCATGCATGTGTATCTCATGAAGCTGCACATTTTGAGTGGTGAAAGGTCAAGGTCATCCTTCAAGGTCAAAGGTCAAATTTATGGCTTCAAAGCGGCGCAATAGGGGGCATTGTGTTTCTGACAAACACATCTCTTGTTAATTATGTTAATGATAACAATACCATGTACATTTCAATTAAATAACATTTTTATAAATATGATGAAAAGTGTAGTAAAAATTATTATTTTGTTGTATAAAAACCTTGATCAGTCATCTTCTCTGCAATCTTTCTTAAATGTATAATCTGACAGTGTTCAGTATGGTTTGCCTCTGTTAAAGCAGTATACAAGAATATTTAGACATTTTATTATTTTAATAAGTGTAGTAAACAACAATGTTTTTGTGTAAAAAAAATGATATTTGAGATAATGAATCAGGTAAAAACTGACCATATAAATTTTAACTGGCTTATGTGTGGAACAAAGTTTACCTATGTAACCTTCACATATCTCTGACCAAATCAAAAATAAAACAAACAATTATCTTACATGATGAGTATGTGGAAATAGAGATGGGGTTTTATCATGGGCTGTTTAAAATCCCATGTATCTCCCTCACAATATGAAATATTTATAACTTCATCAAAATTATTTTTTGTCAATGTGCCAACTCATAGATAAAAAGTCACAGAAATATAAATTTGACATTTCAAGAGGAAATTGAGATTAGGACCCCTTTTCTCTTTGTTTCTGCAGACAATACAAATTAATATGTTCTGTCTTGTTTTTGTTCTTTAATTCCTTCGAATATGTGAGCAGAGTTCCCGTTTGCAGAAAATTGATTGGCATGCCCAATTTATTTGTTTCAGAAAATATATTGAGAATTTATTGATTTCAGTGTCATTTTCAAGTTGAATTCCAGGGAAGTAAAATCAATGTAAAAACTATAAAATGGATCAGTCATTTCCTGCCTGATCTTTCTTTAAGTCTAATCTGACAGTGTTCAATATGGTTTTCCTCATGTTGGAATATAATAAAAAGCAGCAGTAAAGGCCTAAATTACTATGTAAAGCAGAATACAAGATTGTTAAGACATTGTATTATTTTATTTAAAGGTATGATATTTATCAAATAATGTTTTTAAACCAATTTTATATAGGAACTAAAGATTCATTTTGAAGAAATTTAATGGAATTTAATTTTTTTTTAAATGTTTTTGCTAACTTTTAATTGGAATGACTTATTATGCCCCCCTTCGAAGAAGAGAGGGTATATTGTTTTGCACATGTCGGTCTGTCGGTCGGTCCATCCACCATATGGTTTCCAGATGATAACTCAAGAACGCTTACGCCTAGGATCATGAAACTTCATAGGTACATTGATCATGACTCGCAGATGACCCCTATTGATTTTCAGGTCACTAGGTCAAAGGTCAAGGTCACAGTGACTCAAAACAGTAAAATGGTTTCCGGATGATAACTCAAAAATGCTTACACCTAGGATCATGAAACTTCATAGAAACATTGATCATGACTGGCAGATGACCCCTATTGATTTTCAGGTCACTAGGTAAAGGTTAAGGTCACAGTGACTCGAAACAGTAAAATGGTTTCCGGATGATAACTCAAGAATGCTTACGCCTAGGATCATGAAACTTCATAGGTACATTGATAATGACTGGCAGATGACCCCTATTGATTTTCAGGTCACTAGGTCAAAGGTCAAGGTCACAGTGACTCGAAGTAGTAAAATGGTTTCCTGATAATAACTCAAGAATGCTTACGCATAGGATCATGAAACTTCATAGGTACATTGATCATGACTGGCAGATGACCCCTAATAATTTTCAGGTCACTAGGTCAAAGGTCAAGGTCACAGTGACTCGAAACAGTAAAATGGTGTCCTGATGATAACTCAAAAATAATTAGGCCTAGGATCATGAAACTTCATAGGTACATTGATCATGACTGGCAGATGATCCCTATTGATTTTCAGGTCACTAGGTCAAAGATCAAGGTCACAGTGACAAAGAAACGTATTCACACAATGGCTGCCACTACAACTGACAGCCCATATGGGGGGCATGCATGTTTTACAAACAGCCCTTGTTTTATTATTTTTTCAATGCACAGGCTTTATGTTTTTAAAATGCATTCTTTAAAAAAAAGTTCACACAAAATAACTATTGAGCCGAATTACTTCATGTCGAAATCACAACAAAAACCTTGGATTATTGCAGTTTTTCTCTCTCTTGAATGTCCATGCATGTGTGCGTCACTTTGCCCGCGCTAGAAAGACGGAGCCAGATTGATACAGTCATGCAACACATATTACTGCCCAAATTTCCCGGCTATTTGGCAATAAAATCTTCCCAGATCTTTAAAAACTTTCTAATTGTGCTTAATAGGAAAATCAATAGTGTGCATCTTGCCGCTCATACCAATGTATGCAAATGTCATATGTACCATAATCATCATGAAGACTATGCTATTAACCCATTTATGCCTAGCGTCTAGAAAAAAGGCCTTGGCAAACAGCAAAGACCCAGATGAGACGCTGCATGATGTGGCGTCTCATCTGGGTCTGTGCTGTTTGCTAAAAGGAATTTCTGCAAGAAATATTCTAAATATAGAAATAAATACACTAGACATCCCTAATTTTGGAAACAAATTGATCCATTTTAGAAGGATGGGAGAGTCCACTAGGCATAAATGGGTTGAGGAGGAGAATCAATATAACCCCTGTTACATTCAATGGGAGAGAAAAACTGCTTGTAAGCTGTTCTTCTACTATTCCTCTGTGCCATAATGACTGAACATTATGACTTGCGGTCACTATGAAGCTTATACTGCAGACATGCATGTATGTCACTTTTGTTAATACTTCTGGTTTTGTGGCACAGGTGATGCAATCCTGAAAAGTAAATGCAACTTTAACTGATATTTTTTAATAGTGTATAAAAAAAAGGTGTAGGCATTTCTTGTTACCATCCTAATCTATTGCAGTTTGCTTACAGTCATATACATAATCAACCCATGCGAAAGACATAAAAATCTTACCGGACCACATCCGATAAATTAAAAAATTTACCGGACCTCACTAGATTTTACTGGACCTTGTTTTTTGTTAACAAAACAATAGCAATAACTTTTATAGAGTTTAATTTTACTATGACATTCACAATGTATACCAATTCAAAATACAATAAAATAATAACTTAGTTAAAACCTGTTTTATGAAAACTTATTGAAAAGTGCTGAAAGCTCTGTGTTTTTTGTTAAAGTCATTAATACAAGTAGTTTAAAAGAGCAATATAAAACACCAGTACTCTCAGAGGGGGTAATCACATGACAATCAAGATGGCTTAGTCCGTGCCAAAACAAGTATTTTTTGCCGTTTTTTACCCTTATTTACTTTTGTTAAATTTTAAAATGCCGCTCACTTTTCAGCCATATCATTAAGAAAGTGATTAGCGTTTATTTCATACTAATATTCGCTTTATATCTTGACATTAATTGCAACAAATTTTCTTAGCGGGAGCTGTATTTTTGTGATTCTGCTTAGAAACAAGGTGCAATATTTGATTGGTTCTAAAAATCGCGCTTGGAGATTTTTACATCATCAGCAAAGATAGCCAGTTATACTGGTTGGTAAAATAAATTTTATTTTAAAGTTTAATAATCTATGTAAAATAAACATAAACCAGTCCTATGTTTTCATATTTTCAGTTTTGTGTTCATTTTTTCAAGTTTTACTTTTTTGTTGGTCACAAAGTCAGACAATTTTGGAAATATTACCCGACCTCAGCAAATTTTATCGGATATGTCTGAGGTTTGACTTCTTTCGCATGGGTTGTACATGTTATATATAGCAGTTCATATTTCATGCAGTCCTCTGATCATTTGTTGGCCGGTTATTGCTATTGGTCTGGTAATAAACGCTTCTCATTGGGCATCTCTGTCACTTGTTTAAGGTAGGAAAACAACAAATTAGATTACGAGGCAATTTTCTATTAGAGTTGTTTGTTTCCTAGGACCACTGTCCTGTCAAAGCGGTCAAGTGTCTAAGCAGACAACAGCAAGGTGTCTAGAAATACTGTTTAGGCATTCAGTTGATAAGAATGTTGTTAAATCTAATGTGAAATCTAAGAGATAACTTAGTTTTGTAGATAAATAGTGAAATATGCAATGGTTGTAATTTTAGTATCAGACACCAAATTATTGTTATCTGCAATCTTTGTTGTTATTTCATTAGCAAAATATGTATTATTTCCATTTAAGAAGTAGGCAATATTTTGACATCAAACTAATTATTAACAAGTTTTAGAAGCTTTATTTCGAAACCTAAAATACTGATCAGCAGCATGTAGCATAAAACCTGAAAACACTGCAAGTTACTCTGATTTATTGCAGTTTATTCTTGTACCTTTCTTGCATATAGCCATTTTCAATTTGATTGCTGACTGCAGGTTAATGTCTTAGAATGTATCTTTATAATGTTTTCTTTATAGTTCTATTGTGTCAGTTTTATGTTCCTTTCTATACCAGCAAATTTATATATAGTTGAGGCAATTATTGATTATTGATATAATTATAATTTTATATGAAATTTTATAGGATGATTTTGCAGAAGTTTAGAATCTTAAGAGCATATTAGAGTTAATGTAATATGTTTTTAGTTCTGTAAATAATGATGTAGAATTAAATTGAAGAATATTTATATAAATATGATAAAGAGTTAAGAAAAGTTTATGTTTTCATATTAAGATAGGTAGTTAAGTTTATAAATAAATTATAAACTATTTAAAACTGGTAAATGTGTGTAACCAAGTTAACCTATGTTAACTTCACATAGTTATTAGCACAACTGAAATAAAGGAACAAAAATTAGTCTAACATTATGAGTATTTTTAGTAAGCAAAAAAAGAGATGGGTTTTATCATGGGCTGGTTAAAATTGCATGTATTTCCCCTAGAAAATGAAATATTTATAACTTCATCAAAATTATTTTGTGTCTGTGCCAGCTCATAGATTTGCAGTCCCTGAAACATAAAATTGACATTCCATGAGAAATTTTAGAAAGACCCCCTTTCCTGTTTGTATCTGCAGACAAAAACTATTAACAAGTTCCTTCCCGGTTTTGTTCTTTAATTCCTTCCAGAATGTGAGCCGGTTCCCTATTTGCAGAAAATTGATTGCCTGACGCTCAGTATATTTGTTTCAGAAAATATATTGAGAACTTATTGATTTTGGCGTCATTTTAAAGTTGAATTCTAGGGAAGTAAAATCAATGTAAAAACTATGAAACAGATCAGTCATTTCCTGCCCAAACTTTTTAAAATGTCTAATCCGCCAGAGCCAAATGTGGGGTTTTTAGCTCCACTGGCCAGAGGCCAGCGGGGCTTATGTCATGGTCCTGTGTGCGTCGTGCGTGCGTGCGTGCGTTAACTTTTCCTTAAAACATCTTCTTCTCTTCAACTACTGGTCCAATTCTGATGAAATTTCTCAGGAATGTTCCTGGGGTGAATCTCTTTCAAATTTGTTTAAATAATGCCCTTGGGGTCAAATTTGACCCTGCCCCGGGGGTCACAAAAATGAAAATTTGCTTATATAAGGCCTATTTTGTGAAAACTTTCAAAATCTTCTCGTCCATAACCATTGGGCCTAGGGCTACCAATTTGGTATGTAGAGACATCTAATAGTCCTCTACCAAATTTCTTCAAATTATGCCCCTGGGGTCAAATTTGACTCTGCCCCGGGGGTCACAAAATTGAACATATGCTTATATAAGGCCTATTTTGTGAAAACTTTCAAAAATTCTCGTCCATAACCATTGGGCCTACTGGGCTATCAAATTTGGTATGTAGAGACATCTAATAGTCCTCTACCAAATTTCTTCAAATTATGCCCCTTGGGTCAAATTTGACCCTGCCCCGGGGGTCACAAAATTGAACATATGCTTATATACGGCCTATTTTGTGAAAACTTTCACAATCTTCCCATCCATAACCATTGGGCTAATAAATTTAGTATGTAGAGACATCTTATAGTCCTCTACCAAATTTCTTCAAATTATGCCCCTGGGGTCAAATTTGACCCTGCCCCGGGGGTCACAAAATTGAACATATGCTTATATAAGGCCTATTTTGTGAAAACTTTCAAAATTTTCTCATCCATAACCATTGGGCCTAGGGCTATCAAATTTGGTATGTAGAGACATCTAATAGTCCTCAACCAAATTTCTTCAAATTATGCCCCTGGGGTCAAATTTGACCCTGCCCCGGGGGTCACAAAATTGAACATATGCTTATATAGGGTCTATTTTGTGAAAACTTAACAAATCTACTTGTCCATAACCATAGGGCCTAGGGCTACCAAATTTGGTATGTAGTGACATCTTATAGTCCTCTACCAAATTTGTTCAAATTATGCCCCTGGGGTCAAGTTTGACCCTGCCCCGAGGGTCACAAAATTGAACATATGCTTATATAAGGCCTATTTTGTGAAAACTTTCAAAATCTTCTGTCCATAGCTGTATGGCATAGTGCTACCAAATTTGGTATGTAGTGACATGTAATAGTTCTCTTCTTAGTTTGTTCAAATTTTGCCCCTGGGGTCAAATTTGAAACTGCCCCGGGGTCACAAAATTGAACATATACTTATAAAGGTCTTATTTTTTGAAAACTTTAGAAATCTTTTTGTCCATAACCATAGGACCTAGGGCTACCAAATTTGGTATGTAGTGACATCTTATAGTCCTCTATCAAGTTTGTCCAAATTATGCCCCTGGGGTCAAGTTTGACCCTGCCCTGAGGGTCACAAAATTGAACATATGCTTATGTAAGCCTATTGTGTGAAAACTTTAAAAATCTACTTGTCCATAACCGTATGGCATAGGGCTACCAAATTTGGTATGTAGTGACATGTAATAGTTCTCTTCTTAGTTTGTTCAAATTATGCCCCTGGGGTCAAAATTGAAACTGCCCCGGGGGTCACAAAATTGAATATATGCTTATAAAGGGCTTATTTTGTGAAAACTTTAAAATTTACTTGTCCATAACCATTGGGTCTAGGGCTACCAAATTTGGTATGTAGTGACATCTTATAGTTCTCTACCAAGTTTGTTCAAATTATGCCCCTGGGGTCAAATTTGACCCTGCCCTTGGGGATCACAAAATTGAACATATGCTTATATAAGGCCTATTTTGTGAAAACTTCAAAAATCTTCTTGTCCATAATTATCCAGCCTAGGGCTATCAAATTTGGTATGTAGTGACATCTTATAGTCCTCTTCCAAATTTGTTCAAATTTTATCCTTGGGGTCAAATTTGAACCTGCCCTGGGGGTCACAAAATTGAACATATGCTTATATAATGCCTATTTTGTGAAAACTTTAAAAAAAATCTTGTCCATAACCATTAGGCCTAGGGCTACACAATTTGGTATGTATTGACATTGTATAGTCCTCCACTTAGTTTGTTCAAATTATGCCCCAGGAGTCAAATTTGACCCTGCCCTGGGGGCCACAAAATTGATTATATGCTTATATAGTGCCTTTTTTGTGAAAACTTTTAAAATCTTTCTGTACTTAACCATAAGGCATAGGGCTACCAAATTTGGTATGTAGTGACATCTAATAGTTTTCTACCAAGTTTGTTCAAATTATGCCCCTTGGGTCAAATTTGACCCTGCCCAGGGGGTCACAAAACTGAACATACGCTTATATATGGCCTATTTTGTGAAAACTTTAAAAATCTTTTTGTCCATAACCATGGGGCCTAGGGCTACCAAATTTGGTATGTAGTGACATCTAATAAACCTCTACCAAATTTTTTCAAATAATGCCTCTGGGGTCAACGTTGACCCTGCCCTTGGGGGTCACAAAATTGAATAAACGCTTATAAAGTGCCTATTTTGTGAAATCTTTAAAGAATCTTCTTGTGGAAAACCATTCAGACTATGGCTTCCAAATTTGGTATGCAGTAACATCTTATAGCCCTCTACCAAGTTTGATCAAATTATGCCCTTTGGGTCAAATTTGAAAATTTCAAAATATTCTTGTCCTTAACTCTAGGACCAAGGCCTACCATATTTTGTATGTACATGTAGTGAGATATAGTAGTCCTCTACAAAGTTTGATCAAATTATTTCCCTGGGGTTAAATTTGACCAAGCCCAGGTGGTCACATAAGTGAACATGTGCTTAAATAGGGCCTATATTTAAGTTTTTGCACATGCAGAGAATATTTGTTTCAGCCTTTTTTCAGCGGTGGAGCGATACAGGGCCATCATGGCCCTCTTGTTCCTTGGAGGGATAATGAAAAGAAAAAATAAACATTTAAGACCTGATTCGTAAAAAAATATATAAATTATCTAAATTATTGAATTAATAACTACATGTCCAAACCATAACAAGAACCTTGGATTACTGGAAGAAAGCAAATGAAATATAGCTGTTGGCTGGGACAACAAAGTTAGCCAGCACTGGCTTATATCTCCTCACAATCAAATCTGCAGAGAATCCCATGTTATTACATTCTCTGTTGTTATTGACCATTGTCATCTCATAGCAGGCTTTTCCAGCTGTATCAGAACCTTGGTGGCCTTCAAAGCTGGCCTGATGGTGAGGAAGATACAGGGGCGATATTGATTTTCAACTGATATGATCATAGCATAGTCGTCATGATGGTCTTTACGGTAAATATCACATTTGCATACATTGGTATGAACCGCAGCAAGATGCACACAATTGATTTTCCCATTAAGCACAATTACTGTGTTTGACAAGGATCTGGGAAGATTTTATTGCCAAAAAGTCTGAAAATTTCGGGCAGTTATGAGTTGCATGTATCGATTTTGCTTTGGCTTTTGTCTGGGGAATTTAAGTGTGCCACACATGAATCAACGTTTAAAGATGTACTGAAAACAAGAAATATCTTTAAAAAAGATATACGGCGTAAATAGTTTAATGAATGAGATCATGTATAGCGAATGTCTTTTTCTGTGCAGTTCTTAGCTGCATCACACGCAGTACGGGATGTTACGGGGAGTTTTCGCGGCTTATTTTACATTATAACATATTGCTGGTCATAAACCTATAGATACAAAACAGAAAACCAAAAGAAGAATGGAAGTGAAATTTAAACATATGAGTCAACCGGCCACACGAGAAGTATCCGTATTTATAGGCGCGTTCTTCGAACAAACCTGTTTTAGTGGTTTGTCGGGCATTGCTATTTGATTCGATTATTAACAGTATCAATTATCATCGTGCTAATGCTTAAAGTGATATTATGGGCATTTTGCACTGTTGAATTGAGCTGAAAAGAATTAACAGGTCAAAATAGTTAGTTAAAATGTGGTTACTGATTAATTATCTGCAACTCACCTTGCTACCAGTTGTTTATAAAAATATATTTTATATTCGATATTCTTACGTGACCCACCCAGTCCTGTAAGCTGAAATGATCCGTAAAACAATTTCGTGTCTTTGTGTCGTATGAACAAATCTGCACTAAAACTAAATTTAGGTTCAACTCGTAAACGCATGATCAGTTGTCAAACGAAAGTACGGTTGATATTCAAATGCATTATTTTTCTCTTTCTGGTATATTGTTTTAGTATGATGATGCTGCATTAATTAATATAAGTGTATATGAAGTAGAAACATAAAAAATAATCAACGGTTGCGATAGACACCTATAAACTGTTACATGCTCATAATATCACTTTAGTACATTAGGCAATATGGACGAATAATTATTGTTAAATTTATCAACAATAATATTTATCATTGTATTGTTGAAAACACATTAAGAATCTATTATTTACATACCATAATTATATAATTGCTGTATATCTTCATTTAACATATTTCTGGTCTAAAGAAAATTCCAGGTCACCTAGTTCAAGGATAGCGTCTTTATTATATAACGATTATTTTACTGGCCGCCAACTCCGGTGATGACCTGTATATAAACTCTGAATGTCCGCGAATTGACCCGATATACCTCGCGGGTTGAAATGCAATGCTTTAAAGTGAGGCCTCGCTTCCATTGCTCTTTATACTTTTACATGTTAACATGTTGACAGGAATAAGGAAGTAAGTACTAAATATGAGAACATAGCCTTTTAAGTATAAACGCTCTTGCGCTGGTAATACTCTGAAAATAAAAGGTGTACGCACAAACTGTATTGGTGTCGAGAATTGAGTGTAAAACTGTTCTATCTATTAAGCCTTTTCATTCGAGATAAAATTGTTTCATACAGTAAAACAGTGTTACAAAGACGCGGATATGTTTCCAGTGTTCTGGTGGTATACTCAAATCAGCCAATGGAATAAATGAAGTGTATTCATTCGTACCTAGCCGCGGGAAATTTTATTGGAATTTTATTGGACACTTACAAAGTTCAGGCTAAGGTGAAAAGCTGGCTTATGCAGCTTACGCCGAAAAACTGATTATAAAGGTCATGGTAAATATGACATTTGCATATATTGGTATGAACCGCAGCAAGATGCACACAATTGATTTTCCTATTAACCCATTAATGCACAATTACTGTGTTTGACAACTTGATTTGGGAAGATTTTGTTGCCAAAAAGTCTGAAAATTTTGGGCAGTTATGTGTTGCATGTATCGATCTGGCTTTGGCTTTTGTCTGGGGAATTTTAGTGTGCCACACATGAATCAACGTTTTAAATGTACTGAAAAAACTGCTAAGCTGTCCTACTGTTCTGCTGTGCCGGCATTTTGTGTTTGCAATTAAGGATTTTTGTTTCATTGTAATGCATTTATTGCGTATATAAATGTATTCCATTTACAAATGAATGTGCTAAGAAAAAGATACAAAACAATACCTTTGAATGTTTATTATTTTTACCTGGTTTGTAACACATATAACAATGTCAGTAATGTGTATTTTGGTTTAAGATGCTATTAATAAGAATAATATCTTTAGTTTCTGTTTACTGATGGTATATTGAAGGTCAAAAAGAAAGGAAAAAAGTGCACGATATTTATTATAAATCTTACATAAAGGCTTTTGTCTAAAATGCAACAGACACTAAGTCGTTTTTTTTTTAAATAATTGCTCAGTCATGCACATATTTAGCAAACAGGACATACAAAGTCGGTCTGTATCTGGGTCTGTGAACATCATTGAGAATCTGAAATCCACTTGTCTGCAATGACAGGCAATATGACAACGGTTCCTATGTCTGTGACCAGACGATGACTCATCATTCCTGTAGTTGTTGTTGTTGTTGTTGCTGTTGAGCAGACAAGATAAAATCTTGTTCTCCAGGCGGGGATGAACGTGACATCTTAAGTATGATGATATCACTATGGATTTATAGTTGTGTCTGCAACTCTTTTGCATTAAGAATATATCATGCAGTAATTTAATTCAGTCATTCCAAAAAAAAAGTATCATGTTAAATTGGAATAAGACATGTTTTTTAACCTGAGAGAAATCCATTCACTCAATGGTACTTGTTATTAAGTTCTACATGTATTGAGAACAGTTTAGTATGACATATTTCCGCACACTAATTCAATAACGAAATAGGAATCATTTTAGTGAGAGTAAACCCAGGTATCTGCTTATAATGTCAATTAAATATACAATAGGTTTCCTCTTGACCTTAGAATGCACAAGCAATTGCCACTTACGGTAAGCTTCTGTTTCATTATAGAGGTGGGTATTGATATTACTTTGTATTCTTTCAATCGCTACTGCCTGGGAAAAGGGGTTGGGATAAAAAATCTAGAGTTTTGAAAATCAAACTATTAAATAAGCCAAACATTTTGATATAAGTTAGGGATGTTTAAGCTGTATCATTGAATCATACCTGGCAGAAATATAATGGCAATGACAAGGTTACTATCTATACTATCACTCAGAGCTTGTTACTCATGCAGTAGCTCAGTGGGAATGCATGAATGAACAATGAAAATGGTCCTAACTAATAAAACACTTTGCTAAGACATGGTTGTTTAATATGATTTTCTTGGATTTTAGCTCACAATACAGGAAACATCAGGCATTTGGCTACTCATACACATTAAGGCACTGACGTCAAGAAAAATGTATATTAAGAATGTTGTTGTAAATTCATGTCCATTACTGATGAAAATGTCAAGCTTTCTCTGTGCTAATGAAGTGTTATGCTATATTTCTATGTTGTTTTGGTACGTTAAATTGATTTGCTATAGAGTTATGACACCCTTAGGGGTCTCATGATCATGGCTGTAGACACATGGTTCACTCTTTCTGCTGGAATCTTTTCTTCACACCACATTTCTTATATGCTGTCTTCCATAGAAAATATTTATTCAAGTGGATTCATTCAAAACTTAATGGTTTTAATTCTTGCTAATTTAATAGGAACTGAAACATTATCTAAGTATGAGATTATCAAAACGTTGCACTATTTTCATTTATGGTCATACTTTTGGTTTTGTGGTACAGGTGTGAACTTGCTGGAACGTAAATGCAAGTTAAGCTTATATTTGTTTTATGTATTTTGCCCTTTAGTGTATATACAAAGAAATTGTGTAGGCATTTCTTGCTACCATCCTAATATATTGCCATTTGCTTACGTCATATACATAATATATATTGCAGTTCATATTTCATGCATTTCACTGGTCATTTTTGGCCATCTATTGTGATTGGTCTGGTAATAAACGCGTCTCTGAGGGTGTCCCTGTCACTTGTCAGGCAGGAAAACAGCGAATTAGATAACCAGGCAATTTTCTAAAGAGTTGTTTGTCTCATGGAACCACAGGGCTGTGGCAGCCTTTAAGTGTCACAGAAAATACAACAAGGTGTCTTAGAAATGCTGTGATATTCATCTCCATTATTATTATTCTACCATCCCAAGTCAGTTGTTAAGCATTTTGTTAACTCAAAGTGAAAGCTAAGAAATAATTTGAAGTTTTATATCAATTGTTCAGAGTCTAACATAGACGAGTGCTTTTATTACCCAGCAATAGAGATCCGGTCTTATCAATGTATGGTGAAAATCCCATGTGTCTATCTCACAAAATGAAATATTTATAATTCCATCAAATTATTGTGTGTCCTTGCATGTGCCAGCTCATACATTTGAAGTCTCAGAAACATAAAATTGACATTTCATGAGAAATTTGAGAAGGACCCCCTTTCCTGTTTCTATCTGAAGACAATAAAAATTAACATGTTCTTTCCAGTTTTTGTTCTTTAAATCCATCCTGAATGTGAGCGCTGTTCTTGTTTGCAGAACATTGATTGCCACGCTCAGTTGTGTTGTTTTTTAGCTCACCTGTGCACAACGTGCTCATGGTGAGCTTTTGTGATAGCCTTTTGTCCGTCGTCCGTTGTGCGGCGTCAACATTTGACTTGTAATCTCTCTAGAGGCCACATTTATTGTCCAATCTTCATGAAATTTGGTCAGAAGATTGGTCTCAATGATATCTTGCAAGAGTTTGAAAATGATTACGTTTGCTTGAAGAACATGGCTGCCAAGGGGCGGGGCATTTTTCCTTATATGGCTATATATGGCTATAGTAAAATCTTGTTAACACTCTAGAGGCCACATTTATTGTCCGATCCTCATGAAACTTGGTCAGAAGATTCATCCCAATGATATCTTGGACAAGTTAGAAAATGATGTCAGTTGGTTGAAAAACATGGCCGCCAGGGGGCGGGGCATTTTTCCTTTTATGGCTATAGTAAAACCTTGTTAACACTCTAGAGGCCACATTTATTTTTCGATCTTCATGAAACTTGCTCAGATGATTTGTCCCAATGATATCTTGAATGAGTTCAAAAATGGTTACCTTGGCTTGAAAAACATGGTTGCCAAGGGGCGGGGCATTTTTCCTTATATGGCTATATATGGCTATAGTAAAATCTTGTTAACTTTCTAGTTTGCTCAATCTTCGTGAAATTTGGTCAGAACATTGGTTTCCTGTGTAGTAAAGTTTGGTTTTATAATGTCAATATTCTGTGACATTAACTGTATTATGTAATTTTTCATGACACAGAATTTTTATAGTTAACATATCTGTTTTAGTCATTAACACTTATGATAAGCCTTTCAACTAAGAGATAACTGAAAGAAAGACAACATGTACACGATTTTGCAGTATTTATGCAGTATTAATCTCCCTTGTTTAACCTGGTTCAGTAATCTATTTTTATTCTGCTCTGGAATTTGGGAAAATATTGATCATTGATAAATGCACTGTTCTGAGGGAAAATTGACTACTCTGCAATTGATCTCTTCTGAAATAAATAAAATAAGCTGTTTTGGCTGATTTAGACACCTTGAAGCTTTCTTGAAAAGTTAACAGGTCATGAAAAAGGTTGGAATTTTCAAATAATTAAACTCTAAATTATTTTTACACCAGCATCTAGACATTTTGGCATTATTTTCTAAATTATTCTTATTATTTAGATTATTTCTATTTGGCATTTTCTAAATTAGAAAGACTCTATTGTATTTAAATAAATTAAGTAAATTTTTCTTATTTTTACATTTGATTCACTGAAGTTTCCTAATCTCCATAACTATTGCTCTTTAGATTAAATTAGACCTATTTTGTAAACTAGATTTTTGAAGCACTTTCTAGACTAACAGTTACTTATATTTATATCAGTTTTTTTGACAGATTTTGAACTTCTTTTTACATTCATTAAGGTATTTGCTGTATGTTGTTCATTTTTGTAACAATACTTAGATTCTTTAGACTTAGCTTATACCTGTTTCTTAATTTTCTGTCATTGTTCTTCATTTTCCGAGTTCTTGGAATAAATATTAGTTATTTTTGTTAAAGCTGCCTTGGTTTTCACTTATAAATAAATTCTTTGAGTGTATTTAGGCGTCCCTGACTGAACGCCTTTAGTTAATTGACCAGTCGCCAAATTATCGATCGCTCCGCCCACATAGTCACGTGGTCTAGTGATTAGAAAAATCCGACAAGCAGATCGCTATTATAGCGGATTACGTGAGGGAAATTCTATATCTGTAATGATGTATTATGCTCTTTTCTATAAAATAAATTATTAAAGCCGCACACTAAACTAAACTGCTTTGTAAAACGTTAATACAATTATAAAAACTTTAGAGAGAAATGGCGTAATCAAAATAAATGAGTTAACGGCAGACTGACTATCAGAAACGTTTCTTATACATATTATATAGGGAGGTGATGAAAAATCCGTCGTAAAAATGAGCGTTTATTTCATATTGATTTTGAACTTGTATTCAACCGTCTGACAGTGAACCCGGTGGCTATTCATATATAATTTTGAAAATATTTTTATTAAATTCAAATGACATATCCATATCATGATGGGTTTTTTGTTTATTAAAAATGTTTAGATATGTTTTATTGTGTTATTTTTAAAAAGACACCGATTTTTTTTATTTATATATAAATTAAATTTTTATTGTAACCATAATTTAATACAGGCCTGATTTCGTGGTTTCATTAACAGATAGTCTAATATGCATTTTATTACATTTATGTTTAATGCGAACCTGTTACATTTCACTATCAAAATATGAAATGTTGGTATTACGGTGCTGTTCACGAACATTCGAATTGAATACATTTAGCATATTATGCATTTGCTTATTTATAACAAGATGGC
Organism: Dreissena polymorpha; assembly: GCF_020536995.1. NCBI lineage: Eukaryota > Metazoa > Mollusca > Bivalvia > Myida > Dreissenidae > Dreissena > Dreissena polymorpha. The sequence continues at coordinate 23,007,601 of NC_068358.1, read as the reverse complement.
CCTTATATGTTAATTGCAATTTTCACATTTCTCCAGTGACAATGTATGTTGTATTAGAAATGTTGTTGTTGTAATATAAGCCGTACATTTTACACTTGAAGTCGCTTTAAGCTGGCTAAGCCGCGTTGAAATCACCTTTTTGTTGTTTTTACTTTAGTTAAAACAATATTTAAGTTAACAATTTATAATGATTTTCCTTGTTTATGATCCACAGAAAATAAATATATAATTGGAAATCATTTAAGTAATTAAATAGTTATCTTTTCTTGTGTACAGTACCTAACAATGCCTTAATGTTCCTTCATTCTGAGATCCACGCAACATACTGTTATTTATTAATCATCGACAATTACGCTGAGATTAATAAGCACGTGTGGCAATTATTATGTTGCCCAAACTGCTTAAAAATATTGTGCATCAAACGGTATAACACGTTTTATAGAACACACACCTGGTGTGGTTAAACTATTTATTGTGTTTGTTTTCTCATTACTCGTTCATATGTTCAAGAAAAAAAGATAAAATAATAACCTTTTATAAAGTATGTATAGCACCTACAATTTTGAATAATGATCGAACAGTAATGATCATGCATTTGATATAAAATCTGTGTAAACTCTTAAAAATTACGTTCATTCCATATGTACAACACGCTTTGTTTGTCGGACAAAATGGCGGCCAGATAAGCGTTGCTGAGGGGTGTGTGAAAAATCTATATCTGATTGGCTGATCGACAAAATGTGGGCGGAGTTGGCGACTGGTCAATTGAATTACAACCAGTCAGTATAGTCATCCTGACCGGAAATAAGAATTCGTCAAATAAATATTTCCGCATGACATAAGTGCTCACAAAGTTACATAACTTGTAACCGTCCTGTGACCGGTTCATTTGCGTTAGCGAAGGAGACCGCACTACCACACCTGGATAGGACAGTTGAGTTTGATAAATGGTTTGGATCTGTAAAAAAAACATGGCCGCCAGGGGGGGTCTTTTTCCTTATATTTATATAGTAAAAAAGCTTGTGAACACTCTAGAAGTCGCATGTTTTGCCTAATCATCATTAAATTTTGTCAAAACATTAGTTATCTGGATGTCTCGGACGAGTTTGAAAATGGTCGTGATCAGTGAAAAAACAATTTGGCCGCCAGGGAGTGGGGCAGTTTTCTTTATATGTATAATAGTGACAACATGTGAACAGTCTAGAAGACACATTTTTTTCCCAGTCTTCATGAAATTTGGACATATCTTGGAAGAGTTAAAAAATGGTTCAGTTCTGTTAAAAAAACATGGCTGCCAAGGGGCCATTTGTTGTTCATTCTTCATGATACTTGGTTAGAACATTTGTTTCATTGCTATCTTGGCTGCAAATAACAGGTCATTTCTTTTTATCTCATGTGAGAGACTTTAGGCCTTTCAGGCCCTCTTGTTTTAAGTGTTAAATAATTAAACATTAATAATTAAACATAATAAATAAAAAATAATAATTTTTTATGTAATATCTGTAAAGTAAACAAAAACTTTGGTCTAGACACTGCAATTATACATGTATATATTATTTTTAGAACATTGGCATTGTAGCACAGTTACTGCATGTTAGCAAAGTTTGTTATTTTAAACCTGAAACAAGTTCATTCACTTGATTATAATTTATACTGATTTCTATTGAGAACCTCTAAATATACTATATTTCCGCACACTCCAAAATTAATAAAATATTTTTTAGAGTGTAAATCAGGTATCTTCCAACAATGTCATTAACAAATACAATAGTATGTCACTCAATCTATGAAAGCATCGGCCTTTTATAAGCTTGTATTTCATTATAGAAGTCGGTTACTATTGATATTACTCTGAATTCTTTCTAGTACTTATACTTAAGAAAAGTGGTCTCAGGAGGAAATATAAAGGCAGGAAAAACAAAATGATGCACAAACCAAACATTTTGATATCAGTAAGGGTTGTTTAAGCAGTACCATTGAATCATACCTGGCAGAGAGATATTGGCGATGACAAGGTTACAATCTACTATCAAACCCAGAGCTTGTAAAACAGAAGCTCAGATGAAATGTTGGAATGAGCATGAAAAATGGTCTTAACCCCTGCGAAACGTTTTAGAACTGTTCTATAAAATTTCTAGTATTGCACTGGAACAAATGACTAGAAGTGTTCTGGAATCATCCTTAAAATGTTGTAGAATGATTAAAGAACAGTTGTTGAACATTAAATGAGAATAATTTCTAGAACAATTGTTCTAAAACAGTTCTGAAGGTTTGTTCTAGAACAATTCTTGAATCATCGTTTTATAACTTTTCCAGAATTGTTCCTGTATAAATTTCCAGAACTGTTTAAGAACAATTGTTCTAGATTTTTTTCTCATTTAACGTTCAACAACTGTTCCTTAATAATTCTACAACATTTTCAGTATGGTTACAGAACAGTTCCAGTCGGTGTCCTAGAACTGTTCAAGGACATTTTCAGAACTGTTCTAGAATGTTTGTTCCAGACTTATCTGAAGCAAACCTTCGGAACTGTTGTAAACATTGTTCGAAGTGTACTATTCATCAGTATTAACCTAATTACCTTACATTATTAAATACAGTTTATATAAGAAAATATATAAACTCTATTCAACTACAACAATATACTTCAAATAGTTACAGAATTAGAAAATAAGTATAAAAGTGTTGACATCAATATTATGTATATACAATAAGTATAATTAATATATGAAATAACATTTTAAAGGGAGGAAATTCCCCTAAATAGAGGAAGGTAATATGTAGAACAATTGTAGACCTTGGTTATAGACCTGTTCTATATGTGTTCTTATTCCCCATTAGAACTTTTGTAGAAGTTACTAGTTTGAAATTGAAGTCAAATTATCATTGTCTGAATTAGTTTATTGTACGTAGAACAATTGTAGACCTTGGTTCTAGACCTGTTCTATATGTGTTCTTATTCCCCATAAGAACTTTTGTAGAACTTACTGGTTCTTAAAGAGTTCTTAATGTGTTCTAGAACTACATTTTAGAACATGTTTATACCCCCATTACCATTGGTAATGGGGGCTAGCTATATAGGAGTCACTTAGTCGGTCGGTCTGTCGGTCTGTCTCGAAATTTCATCTGATCTTCACCAAACTTGGTCAGAAGTTGTATCTAGATGATGTCTGGGTGAAGTTTGAATATGGGTCATGCCAGGTCAAAAACTAGGTCACGGGGTCACTAAGTGTGTTTTGAACTGAAAGTTTGTCCGGACCATAACTATGTCATTTATCGTTAGATTTTAAAATGACTTGGTACATTTGTTCACCATCATGGGATGGTGTGTCGTGTGAAAAAGTACGTCAATATCTCAAAGGTCAAGGTCACACTTGGAGTTCAAAGGTCAAATGCTTGTCCGGGCCATTACTTTGTCATTTATTGTAAGATTTTAAAATCATATGGCAAATTTGTTCACCATCATTGGACGGTGTGTCGCGCGAAAGAATTAAGTCGATATCTCTAAGGTCAAGGTCACACTTTGAGTTCAGCGATCATAAATGAGCTTGTCCAGGCCATATGACTATGTCATTCATTGTAAGATTTTAAAGTGATATGGCACATTTGTTCACCATCATTGGACGGTGTGTTGCGCGAAAGAATTACGTCGATATCTCCAAGGTCAAGGTTACACTTTAAGTTCAAAGGTCAAAAATGGCCATAAATTAGCTTGTCTGGGCCATAACTATGTTGTTCATTGTGAGAATTTAAAATTATTTGGCACATTTGTTCACCATCATTGGACGGTGTGTTGCGCGAAAGAATTACGTTGATATCTCCAAGGTCAAGGTCACACTTTGAGTTCAAAGGTCAAAAATGACCATAAATGAGCTTGTCCGGGCCATAACTATGTTATTTGTGAGATTTAAAAATCATTTGGCACATATGTTCACCATCATGGGACGGTGTGTCGCGCGAAAGAATTACTTCGATATCTCCAAGGTCAAGGTCACACTTTGAGTTCAAAGGTCAAAAATGGCCATCAATGAGCTTTTCCAGGCCATAACTATTTCGTTCATTGTGAGATTTTAAAATCATTTGGCACATTCGTTCACCATCTTTGGACAGTGTGTCGCGCGAAAGAATTATGTCGATATCTCCAAGGTCAAGGTCACGCTTTGAGTTCAAAGGTCAAAAATGGCCATAAATGAGCTTGTCCGGGCCATAACTATGTCGATTATTGTAAAATTTTAAAATCATTTGGCTCTTTTGTTCACCATCATTGGACGTTGTGTTGTGCAAAAAAAATTACATGGATATCTCCAAGGTCAAGGTAACACTTTTAGTTCAAAGGTCAAAAATGGCAATAAATGATCTTGTTTGGGCCAAAACTATGTCATTAATTGTGAGATGTTAAAATGACTCTGTACATTAATTTTGTTCACAGTCATTGGACGGCGTGTCATGTGAAAGAATTCAAGAGTTCAAAGATCAAAATGGCTATAAATGATAATGGCATAAAAATTCTTTAAAATTCCCATTAATTAGATTCTCTTGTTTTGTGAAGACAGCATGCAAAATAGTCTGTGTAAATGCAGCATGTGGGGGTATACGTCACGTCTGTGACAAAGCTCTAGGTAGAAATGTCTTGAACTTATTTTGTCCTTGAAATGTTCTAAAAATGTTCTTGAATATTATTGGAACAGTTTAAGAATTAAACCATGTTCCACAAATGTTCTGGATTTATTCTAGAAAACTGATCTGGAACAATTCCAGAACATATGTTCTAGAACACAAATATGGAACGTTCTAGAACTGTTCTTGATGTTCTAGAACAGTTCCAGAACCACTCCAATTTCTAGAACAAATTTTCGCAGGGGAACTTATAAAACACTTTTCTAAGACATTACTGTTGTAATATGATTATCATGGATTTATTTAGCACACAATACACCTGGAAACATCAGGAGTTTTGTTAATCTCCTGCACATTAAGGCCTTGACGTCAAGGAACTGTATGTTAAAAATATTGTTTTGAATGCATGTCAATACATTAGTAAAGATAATGTCAAGCTTTCCCCATCTTTATGAATTTTATGCTATATTTCTGTGTCGTTTTGGTAGTTGGGATCATATGCTATAGAGTTATAATATTATATGCTATAGAGTTAGAACAGTGACTTTAAATGGTCTCATTGTGGCTGTATTTATGTGTTAACCACATTTTCTGCTCATGGTGGCTGTATTTATGTGTTAAACACTTTCTGCTGGAGTCTTGCATTTAATACATTTCTTGTATAATACAGTTTTCCCTTGGAAAAAATTATCCCAGGAGTCATTCAAAACTTATTGGTTATAATTGTTGCAAATTAAAAAGGGACTGAAAATAATCCAAATAACTGATTATTAGTCCCCTACCGGTTTCACCGGAGGGGACTTATGGTTTGTGCTCTGTGTGTCCATCAGTCTGTCACACTTTTCTGGATCCTGCGATAACTTTCAAAGTTCTAAATATTTTTTCATGAAACTTAGAACGTGAATAGATGTCAATATGGACATTATGCACGTCATTTCATTTTGTTCCTATGTCTAAAATTCTGGTTGCTATGGCAACAAATAGACTAGAAATACTGTTGAAAATAGTGGTTTTCTGGATCCTGCTATAACTTTAAAAGTTCTTAATATTTTTTCATGAAACTTGGAACAAGGATAAATTGCAATATGGACATTATGCACGTCATTTCGTTTTGTTCCTATGTCAAACATTTTGGTTGCTATGGCAACAAATAGACTAGAACTACTGCTGAAAATGGTGGTTTTCTGGATCCTGCGATTACTTTAAAAGTTTTAAATATTTTTTCATGAAACTTGGAACATGGATAGATGGCAATATCGACATTATGCACGTCATTTCATTTTGTTCCTTTGTCTAAAATTGTGGTTGCTATGGCAACAAATAAAAAATATATTCTGACAATGGTGGAATTTCTGACAATGGTGGAGCCGGTAGGGACTTTTATTGCTTGGCAATAGTCTTGTTTAAATGTTGCATTATTGTCACTTTTGGTCATACTTCTCGTTTTCTGGTACAGGTATGAACTTCCTCGAAAGTAAATGCAAGTTTAGCTGATATTTGTTTATGTATTTTGTCCTCGAGTGTATATACAAAGAAATTGTTTTGGCATTTCTTGTTACCATCCTAATGTATTGCCATTTGCCTACGGTCATATACATAACATTTATTGCAGTTCATATTTCATGCAGTCCCCTGGTCATTTGTTGGCCAGTCCATCAGTGGTCTGGTAATAAACGCTTCACTCCAGGCATCCCTGTCACTTGTGAGGCAGGAAAACAGCAAATTAGATTTCTGAGCAATTTTGTATAGAGTTGTTTGTCTCCTGAAACCACCGTGCTGTCACAGCCATTGAGGGTCGCAGGAAAACAAGGTGTCTGTGAAATACTGTGATATTCATCTCCATTATTTATCCTCTACCATCAACCCATATTGTTATCTTGTATGTAAAATCTAACAAATAATTTTGTTATGAAGATAAATCTTTCATTAAAATGATGTTAAAACAAAGAGGCTGTTTTGAGGATAGGCTGTCTGAAGCAAGGCATTGAAAATATTTTAAAATGTCTGTCTGTCCGTCCGTCCGAAAACTTTAACATTGGCCATAACTTTTGCAATATTGAAGATAGCAACTTGATATTTGGCATGCATGTGTATCTCATGGAGCTGCACATTTTGAGTGGTGAAAGGTCAAGGTCATCCAAGGGAAGTAACAAACTTTAAAGGGAGATAATTTCTATTTTAATTCAAAGCGGCACAGTAGGGGGCATTGTGTTTCTGACAAACACATCTCTTGTTTTGAGTATATTTACCATTCTATATTTTCTTGTATGAACAGCACATACTAAAGATGGGTCAGATATGCAAAATATTAACAAATTACATCACCAGTGAAGTTATAAAAAGCTACATTAAGTAGAGTATTGTATTTTGATGTTTACTCTTGCCATTGATTTAAACTTGAAATTGTACGTTCTCAATTATTATTTAAAACTCAGAATATAACACTGAATGTGAAATATCTAGAAAAATTTGAATATATTTTGTATTATATCTTTTTTTGAGAGTTACACATTTTTGTCAATATATATTAAAGAGGGTTATACTCGAATCGTCATGGACGTCAGTCCATCTTTCTGTGCGTCTGTCTGTCTGTCTTTCAATAAACCAAAACTTATGTCCCAAGGCATTCTCCTTCAATGTTCAGTATACAACATTCAAACTTGCAGGCATTGTTTCTCATGAATGAAATTGTTTCAGCATGTTTTTTCATCCTTCTTTACAAATTACAAATTATATGCTTCTTTTTTTAACTTCAGCTTCACCATTTGTTTATGTTTATATATAAATTTATCTTAAACTGAAAGAAATTTCAACTTAAATATTAGGTAAATTTCATTGGATGAAAGTGCACTGCACAACAACTGTTACTCTTGCTCCACTATGTTAAGAGTAATTACCTTTTGCTAATTTGTGTTCTTATTTTTTTTCCAGAGCATATCTACATGTAGAAAACTAAAAGAGGTACCAACTTGAAGTTTTTGAGTCATTTTCTGAGAAAACTTAGCATAATGCATGTGTGTAAATTGTCGTCCCAGATTAGCCTGTGCAGTCTGCACAGGCTAATCAGGGAAGATGATTTCCGCTTTTTGGACATTTTTCATTTAAATGATGAAGTCTCTTCTTAGCAAAAATCCAATTTAGGCGGAAAGTGTCGTCCCTGATTAGCCTGTGTGAACTGCACAGGCTCATCTGGGACGACACTTTCCACACGTGCATTATGCCCAGTTTTCTCAGAACGCAACTCACATGTGGTAGTAGAGCATAGTTTGTAAGTACAAGAGGTATAAACTTCAACTAAATATGCAGGAAGGTCTCAATGAGAGGAAGTGCAGTAAAAAAGGAACCATAACTCCTGCTGTCATTATTTCATAATTTTAATAAATAAAGTAAGCTGTGACTGCTTTGTGGAGACTGTCACTTGATGTTGTGCATATTAATTCTAAATAATTATTACAATTTGCAATAATGATCATATTGTATGACCTTATTTAGTTTCATTACAATGTCTCATGTTTAAATGTGCACATTTAGTAGATAAAAATAAATGCCTTGGTAATGTAAAGATTTATTGAATATCACAAATGTTTGCTCTCAATCTAACATTGAGAAGAGTTGTATGTAAGTGGAGGTCACATCATTTCCTGAAGTAAAAGACATTGTGCAATACAATGGCCATACCAGTCCCTGAAAATTGTATCATTTGAATAATCAATTGATTTTGAAAAGAAAACAGGCAATATTGACCTCCTCCCACAGTCTCCCCAGAAGTGTTGCAAAGTGTTGTGTATAATGATGGTAAAGCTCTGTTAAAGCCCTGTATCTTGTCATTTTCCCATGTTTGTAATGCTGATAGTCCATTTGATTGGTCCATTGATTATTGGTCCAGTTAACGGTTGTATCCGTACGCCAAGTTTGGCACACTGTGTATCTATAATTATTAACTTGGACTTCCGAGGGCTGTAGACGTTCAGAGAATATTGGAATAATTTGTTAGGATGAGATCACTGGCATTAACAATTCATAGACAAGCCTAGGATGGATTGAACTGCCAAATATGTGTGCGATGCTGTAAAATATGAAAAGGGCTGCTTATAGAGCTATAGCAGATACTCAAGATATACTGTGATTATAGTGGTAAAAGGACAGGGGACAAATTGCATGACTTTTTTCGTGAGGTCTGTGACACATTGTTGTCTTCGTGGAGCCAGATATTTAAGTGAAACCCTTAAATCTGCCAGCCAGCCTTTTCACATCTGAGAGACACTGCAGCTTGGATGTTATAGATTCCCTTTAATTGGCTATTCAGAATTTTGTGGATTATTGATTCTGTATCTGTTACATTCTGGTGGTTATGGTAACACTGGCTTAAACTGAGGGTACTTCAGAGGAACTTTTATAATTTTGTTCTGAAGAGACTGGATTTTGTGATAGGAATTTATACAGGTAGGATCTGGACAATATCCTTTTATAATAATTAAGAGTTTAATACACTAAAATGTCATCATATTTATAGTAAAATGTTAGAGACAAGTGTTGAATCTTTCAATTTAAACCATGTTGAAAGATTGCTCTGAAAAGTTTGCTGTGCACAAGGGTTAAAAGAAGTAATATACAACTGAATTAATTGAATTATTTTGTTCATATAACAACACTAATAGTCTTATTTTGAAAAGTACAATTACAGTGACAATGAAAGACGCTCTGAAATGATTGCTTTGTACAAGGGTTAAAAGAAGTAATTTGAAACTGAATTAATTGAATTATTTTGTTCCTAAAACTACACTTACAGTCTTATTTGGAAAAGTACAGTGACAAATATAATTAAAAAACATACTCAGTCAAAGTGTAAGCAATGTACACTGCAACGCCGATATATCGCGGTTGGTGGGGTCCAAAGATCGCGAGCGCGATATATCCGGCGCGCGATATAACTTGAGAAATGTCTAACTTAATTATATTGCGGTGAACTTGTCAAATTTCTCTAATGTTTTCATTTTATATACAGTGCTGCTACATATTTGTATTGTAATAATTGCAAACCAATTCTACAATAAACGTTTTCATTTCTTCATAAGTATCTGTGTATTTATCATAAAACCAAAATGTAAATTATGTTTTTTATTTTCATGTACGATCTCTGCGAATCAGCAAAAATAAAAAATTCTTGCCGTGAAAAACGTATAAAATATTTTGTGCATAGGTTCGAATTTGCCCTTAGCGTAACGGTAACGATACAGCGTGTTTTAATTATATTTTATTAAGGGGAAATGTCAATTCCACATAATTCGCGAGATACCGCGGTTCTTTTGTTGAAATTTACAACGAAACTTTTAACGGAAATTAAAATATCGCAATGTTGTACCGGCTACACAATTTTTATTTACAAATAAATACACCCACGCCAATTTTCGCGCGCTTTTTATCAGGACAAAGAAATTCATGACCAGAACCGAAATTTAACGATTTATATACCAGTATACTGCCATTATTACCTTTGCAATGACACTAATTGAATATTTCCTAAGTGTTAAAAACAACCCCAGCCTTGTGTAAACAACATTGTCACTAATTGACAGTTTTTCACGCTTCACTGCGTACCATAGTAAGCCGCGAAATATTGTGTGTTAATACTAGCTAGAACCGGTTTTTTGCTTAAGTAAGCGAATTCTCAGATTAAAACATGTCATTTAGTGATCATGCTCGTCGGATTTTTGGGAGCCATAGCCAAAGCGCGATATATTGGACAGCGCGATATAACGGTCCGCGATATATCGGCGTTGCAGTGTATATGTGCAATATTGAAAAAAAATATTATTCATGACATGTAGGAAATTATTACCCATGACATGTGGTAGAGTAAACACCATGACATTAAAAAACGTAAAAACCATAACCTGTAATAAAGTAAAAACCATGACATGAAGTAAAGTAAAAACCATGACATGTAGTTAAGTAAAAACCATGCAATGGTACTTTGTATAAACAATGACATGTAGTAAAGTACATTTGTACAAAAAATGACATGTAGTAGAGAAAAAAACATGGCATGGTACAGTATAAACAATGATATACTTTAAATATTAAGCACGACATGAAGTAAATTTTAAACATTTACTTGTAGTAAAGTATAAACCATGACATGTAGTAAAGGCCCTGAATAAAACTGAACATATTTCAGTCTTTGTTTTGATCTTAGTTATTACTTGGCATAAAGTAGAGAAGTTGGTAAGACCACATCCTGTTCCATTTCTATCTGAAATAGAAGTATAATATTTGTGGAAGGTATTTATTTTGAGAAGCTAAGACCTGAAATGTTTTAATGTACGATTTTGGATGTCATTTTGGATGTCGGGTCAGTCAAACCAGGGACAAATCAGGAGCAGATGTCAGGTATCTCAAACTCTGCTGGCAACTTGAATTTAGTAATAGTAGAAAGAGAGAATTTAACCTAAGGACAAGATGCATTATTTCATTTAGAAGGAGAAAATATTAATAATGTTATGTTTAACAATATTTTTTCTGACAAAACGCTACAATAAAATATGACAAGAAAATATTACTCAGTGTAATTTGTTCAAGATTTCCTTCTGTACTAAAACAAAACATGTGTAAAAAAAACAACAATGGAAAAGCAGTAATAATTTAGATTTTGAAATTCTTGCATCTACTTGATTTATTTTGTCAAGAAAGAAGACCTCGTTGCAAAAAATACAGGGTTAAAAGTTTGAAAAACCTGAAACAATTTGCTTGGAACCCCACTTAGGGCCCCCTGATAGATTCAGGCCTTATTCTGGAGATTTTACAAGGATACATGAAATCACATTCTGAGGCATTTAGCAATGACAAATCTTTATAATAACACTTGCTTTGCAAGTTCATTTTTATGTAGGAAAGTGAATATATTTGTATTTATAATAAATTGTGTCAACAACAATTTTAATCAACATATATGAGGCAATACATTGAATGTCCATGATCGTTAATTCACATACATGTAAATACATAATACATAATAAAATGGTGATTTTTTCTGTAAGATTAGTGCAGCGTCAAACAAACAATGAATGTGCCTAGGTATATTTAAATTCAATGGTTTGAAGTGTCAGGATTAATACATTAGTTTTGTGTGCTTTGTTGGAAGCATAGGCTTTAAAGGGGCCTTTTCACAGATTTTGGCATTTTTTAACTTATTCATTAAATGCTTTATATCGATAAATGTAAACATTGGATCGTAAAAGCTCCAGTAAAAAATCAAGAATAAAATTAAAAAAAGGAAAAGAACATTGCCCGGACCAGGTTTCGAACCAGTGACCCCTGGAGTCCTGCCAGAGTCCTGAAGTAAAAACGCTTTAGCCTACTGAGCTATTCCGCCGAGTACATATACTTGAAGTATTTTATACCTTATATAAACAATCTTCGTAGTTTCACAAAATTTAACGGCAAAAACAGAACTCTCCAAATTATTCAATCGTTTCGCGTTGCAACGCTTTATAATTTTTAGGTTTTAAAATCGTCAAAAAATGCATATAATGGCAATATTAGACCATGGTAAATGTTCAGTATTACTGTTTCCTCACAAATATCATAACTAAAACGAAAATTTGCGAATCTGAAACAACTTTTTTCAATTTTGTCAATTTACCAAAGCGTGAAAAGATCTCTTTAATTAAAGGGACCGTCAACAACAAACAACAGAAAAAGTAAAGTTCTAAAATACCGTATTTTTTTTACAATTACTAGTTTATATTGATTAAAATATTACGACTGGTATATAACATTACTTGAAAAAAGTTCATCAAGGAAAGCTGCTTTCTGTCTGAAGCAATAAAGCGACAAATTTCTCGCCGACAAAGTTGGCTTCCTTTGTCTAGCAATCAACATGCTGAACCAATTGTGTGTTTGTTTCTCAATGGCAATCCTCCAATTTAATAATAGCAGGTGCATAGCTCCGCCTTCGAATCTTTTGTAGAGAACGGAGGTGGAGTTTAACAGTTAATTGAGCTAGTGTTTTACGCAAGTTGAGTTCCGATTTGCCAAAATTACTCTGCCCTAAGCATTGAAACGACAAGTACATTTATCAATTGTTTTCCGAGATGTACCGATTTGTTCCGATTTACAAACTTTCTGTACAGTTCCTAAATATGGCGAACGTGTTTACAAAATTCCTAAACACATATATCGTAAATAATGGCAGGGTTTTATTGGATTATTTATACTAATTATCAAATTGCAAGGTAATTCTATTTTTATCTACTACAATATCGGGTTTGTTTAATATAATTAACATGTTAAACAATATAGTTGCGTCACAGACTCGGAAATAAATTTTGATGCGGTCGACATTTTACTGACGCTGATTTTCCTATTGTCTGTAATTTTTACCCGAAATAAATTTTGAGAAGTGCCCATAAAAGGACTGGTACATCATGTGTCACATTGAAAAATATCCCGATCTTTGCAATATATGTGAACCAATCGTTGATTGTACTTACTTGATTTTATTCGCAACCGTACTCAAACCGAATCGTTTTTTTTTTTCGTTTCGATTTTTTCAGTGCGGTCGGGAATGAAATATATAAAAAAAGACAATTTTCCGTTTTTATTTTTTTTCCCATTTTCCAAAAATTACGGTTTGCGGTTTTGTAAACCAAGAAATATAAAAGTCGTGGCCTTATTGCTTGATAAGAATTTATGTTGCTTGGCCAAGTTTGGTCACCCCTACTCCCCAGATACAAACATCCAAAATTACCATTCAAATTAACTGATTCCATTTTATTTCAAGATTGTCGAAAATATCATTAAGAATTGTGATTTATAATGCAGTATGTTTACCATCATGCTAGGTACAAAATAGATCTAAATAACCAGTATTTTCATCACCGGTTGAATGCTAAAATTAACCAGTTATGTAATCTTTAATGTAATCGGTTTCCGTTACATGTCAATTTGACCATAAAACAGCTTGTACCCATTGTAGCTTGATCATGAAGTATTATATTTAAAATTATCTTCCACAAGTGTTCACCATGTGGAGATGTGTGTCAAAAGTAACAACTGTCTCACTAGCTTGAAGGTGAAGGTCACCTCTCAAGGTAAATTACATTATTTGGCCACTAAAAAGATGTATGCACATCATTTATCATGCAATTTTAATCTCTGTAAAAAAAAATCCCTGTGTAGACTGCACCTAAGGTGTAACAATCCTGGCTTAAAGGTTAAGGTTACAATGAGAGATTAAAGGTCAGGTCCCTGCTGTGACGTCATGACTGTTTTCATGAAATTATAAAATAATACAATTCACTATGTCATGGAGACAGTGTGTCACGTGTAAAACACAGGTGAAAAGCCCCAAGGTCAATGTCACACTAACAATTTAAAGTTTCTATTTAAACTTTATGCAGCTTTTTAGTCTGAAACTTCTTCATTCAGCGTGCAATATTTTGTATAACATACCTCCAGAATTCACAATGGGCAGATGGCTGCTATCACCAGCATTACTTGTCTCCTAGCATTTATGTCTAATGTGGGCATAATGCAAGGTGTCTGGACTGGAACTGCTTCATTCTTTCTGCTTTTGCAAAATTCTTTAAAGGGGCCTTTTCACAGATTTTGGCATTTTTTAACTTATTCATTAAATGCTTTATATTCATAAATGTAAACATTGGATCGTAAAAGCTCCAGTAAAAAATCAAGAATAAAATTTAAAAAAGGAAAAGAACATTGCCCGGAGCAGGTTTCGAACCAGTGACCCCTGGAGTCCTGCCAGAGTCCTGAAGTAAAAACGCTTTAACCTACTGAGCTATTCAGCCGAGTACACATTTTTGACGTATTTTATACCTTATATAAGCAATCTTCGTAGTTGCACAAAATTTAACGGCAAAAACAGAACTCTCCAAATTATTCAATCGTTTCGCGTTGCAACGCTTTATAATTTTTAGGTTTTAAAATCGTCAAAAGATGCATATAATGGCTATATTAGAGCATGGTAAATGTTCAGTATTACTGTTTCCTCACAAATATCATAACTAAAACGAAAATGTGCGAATCTGAAACAACTTTTTTCAATTTTGTCAATTTATCAAAGCGTGAAAAGATCCCTTTAAAAGATTTACCACAAATGTTCACCATTTGGAGAAGGCATGTCATGTGCAAGTCCAATGGCCTTTGGCAAAGGTCAAAGTCATTCTTGCAGCTTGTTTAGAAATAATAAGCATTATTGACAGTGGACTTAACATGTTGCAGACAGGTATCTAGCCAGTCAGGCCTTAATAGTGTTCCAATCACTCGACAGGTCTTCAACAAATGTTTGTCTATATAATTCGACACATTAATTTAATTGATTTATTAAAAGTATTGTGTTTGTGTTAATAATTTCAAGAGAGATGTTTTCAAGTCAAAAGGTTTGTTTAAGACCATGACAATTAATTCTTTGGATTCAAGTATGATTGTAGAGTAACAAACATTCTTGATTCAATCCAGCCACCCTTGGTTTGTTTTTCCCTGACAGATCGGTTGATAGGCTGGAGTTGTTCAAATAAATATGGCTGATTGAAGGTATGATTAAGAGGCTTCCAAGTCATAGCTAAATTACTCAGAATGGGGTTATTTTGTTGCTCCTTCTTTAAATAAACCTTTGGTTCATTAAATAATTACACTGATGTTGTTGTATTTTCAAACAAAAAAAGTAACTTTTAACTACTTTGTATACCGTTATTTCAGTATACATATATCATACTCATTGTAATATTGTTCTATACATACAAGCATGTTGAGTCTGAATTCCTATCGCTAACCTAAAAACTGATGAATAACTGGAAAAAAGTTTGAAACATCAACATTAATATTTTCTTGTTTTCGTAGCATTGGTTCTTGATATATAAATATGTCAACTTGATTGGTAGAAATTTGAAAAGCATCAAAGTTATTTATGCTTTTTATGTCCCCTACTATAGTAGTGGGGGACATATTGTTTTTGCCCTGTCTGTTGGTCTGTTGGTCTGTTTGCGCCAACTTTATCATTTTGCAATAATTTTTGCTATATTGAAGATAGCAACTTCATATTTGGCATGCATGTGTATCTCATGAAGCTGCACATTTTGAGTGGTGAAAGGTCAAGGTCATCCTTCAAGGTCAGAGGTCAAATATATGTGGCCAAAATCGCTCATTTTATGAATACTTTTGCAATATTGAAGATAGCAATTTGATGTTTGGCATGCATGTGTATCTCATGGAGCTGCACATTTTGAGTGGTGAAAGGTCAAGGTCAAGGTCATCCTTCAAGGTCAGAGGTCAAATATATGTGGCCCAAATGGCTTATTTTATAAATACTTTTGCAATATTGAAGATAGCAACTTGATATTTGGCATGCATGTGTATCTCATGGAGCTGCACATTTTGAGTGGTGAAAGGTCAAGGTCAAGTTCATCCTTCAAGGTCAGAGGTCAAATATATGTGGCCCAAATCGCTTATTTTATGAATACTTTTGCAATATTGAAGATAGCAACTTGATATTTGGCATGCATGTGTATCTCATGGAGCTGCACATTTTGAGTGGTGAAAGGTCAAGGTCAAGGTCATCCTTCACAAGGTCAAGGTCATCCTTCAAGGTCAAACGTCATATAGGGGGACATTGTGTTTCACAAACACATATTGTTAATTGTGATTCTGAGATCAGCTATCTCTTCCACACATTTGAATTGAATTCTGATATTGAGCTGGCTCACCATGGTTTGATTTCACTGGGCCACATTACTTGTATAGGGATTGCTTATGAATTCCTTTCTATGGCAATTCTTTGATTTCACTGGGCCACATTACTTGTATAGGGATTGCTCATGAAATCCTTTCTATGGCAATTCTTTTCCCACCTTTGATACAAGTAGGGCACCCTATTATTGCTGCTGTCAGTTACTGAAATAATTATGTTTACTTAAAATTGGTAAACCAGGAAAAGTTGGGGTTTGATAACTGACCACCATGTTAATGAAATACTGATGAAAGCTGAAAAAAGAGCTCAACAAAAAACGCCAACTTAGAATTACCTTGTGACATTGATATATTTACTTAGTAAGGTGAACTAGCTTCAAATTAATGCATATTTATCATCATCAAAACTGAA
This sequence comes from Dreissena polymorpha, assembly GCF_020536995.1. Taxonomy (NCBI): domain Eukaryota; kingdom Metazoa; phylum Mollusca; class Bivalvia; order Myida; family Dreissenidae; genus Dreissena; species Dreissena polymorpha. The sequence goes on along the minus strand of NC_068358.1, from coordinate 22,990,866 downwards.
AATAAAGAAATGTTGCAGCTCATGATTGTTGCCATTAGCCAAAGCAGTAGGAAATTACCCATCAAATACCAGAAGCTTTAAAGACTCAGAGCCTGAAGAATTTACTAAAGCCAGGGACAATCTACACTGTGAGACTATGGTCATGGGCAGTCCATAGAGGACAATTTAGTCAAGAAAACCTTTAATGCCAAACACATTTTGCATGTCATAAAGTGTATTCCCAAAGAGGACGCTTTTCGCTTTTATTGTATTCTTCGTTTCAATTAAGTCTCTTCTCAGCAAAAATCCGGTTTAGGGGAAAAGTGTTCTCCCTGATAAGCCTGTGCAAACTGCACTGGCTAATTTGGGATGCCACTTTAAATGCATGCATTAAACCCCATTTTCTGAAAGCGGTGCTCATTGATATCCATGTTGCTTTGTTCCCAATCTACCTCAGAATCCAACTTATTATGATTCTCACCAGACAGCCTTTGTCTAAGAATAAGACTAATGCAACAGCTTTTCTATATTTCCCCTTGTTCTCCATCCATTTTCATCACCAAATCAATTGTAAGCAAACACATAAATTTAACCAGTAGTGTAAATGAAATTCAATAACTGGTTATTGATGTAAACATTAAATCAACAGTTCCACATATTGACCAGGAGAGGTGCTTAGATTCCAATATGGTTAACTGTTTTAGGGCACAGTTTGTGCTTTATAAGTCTACATTAACAGATGCTAAATTGAAATTACGTATATGTTTTATGTTATACTTGAAATGGGGTCCATAAATTGCAATATCTTTTTATTGTTTCATATAAATAAATAATATCATTATTTTAATATTAAAACAGAAACAATAAGTATTCAGGTATCTGTATCAAAGCTATCAGTTTGTAAATGAAAGAACTTAATTTGATATTCTATGTAAAAGCTCCCTTGTTCTTCACAACTTCCTAATATTACATGAGGTTCAAGCAAAAGAAGCTCTTCTAATGAATGTTTATAGTCCCTAGTAATTCCCATATCAATATTAGTGTAGGCAGATCTGACTGCCTATCACCGTTGGCAAGCTTTTATTGTTAAATAATTTATAAAACTGACAGACTTGCTGATTTGACCCAAGGGGAAATCAATGTGCTGTACAAACATGGAGTTGCAAAACACCAGAATCTTTGTCAATATGAGAGTCTATATTGGTGTGATCACAGACAATTAGCATAAAAGAAATTATTCATAAACATATATTGTGACATCCATTCAGATGTTTTCATACGTTTCAACCTTTTTTTTCCCTGACTTTGCCTGATGATGAACATCTTCTGGCAGAAAGCGTGCGTACATCTCATATAGACTGAATATGGAATTGCTCTATGAATTTATAACTATGTGTATATCGAGTCGCATTAAAAAGAAGAAGTCTCCTCCGCTATTTCTAATAATGGTGGTTCCAGCTGTCATACGGCATTTGTCACGGTTGCTGTGGTGATGTAAGAACTGTCTTGGCTTCCCCTCGTCTCCTGCGAGGCTTCCAGAGTATTTATGCATATTGCTGTTTTTTTTATCAGGCTGTCTTTGGATAATAATTCTGTAAATTGATTGCTTGGCGTCGTATTGCATGAACGTGGAGAATGAAGTGAGAACCGATAATAATTACATGTGTTGGGAACAGATTACATGATTGATAAGTTGTATAGGGTCCTGGCATTGCATGCTCAAACCATCATGCATGCGTCGCCAAAGCCAATTTCCGGCAACCATTTGGTCACAATGGCCTGTCACCTACACGTCCTTTGTGGGAATCAATTACCCGCTCAATCATAGCAATTACAGCATTTCATATTCATGCGGTTATAAATGGCCTGAATCATGCTTTCATTATTTCATTATGGAGCACATTTGCATTTCTGCCCCTGATTATCTTCTCAATTTTATTGATGTTCCACTATGGTTATCTTGGTCAATTCGCCCTGATTAATTAAATTATGCAGTTGACATAATTGATTATATTTATCTCATTTAATTTCCTATGATATTAATGAAAATTATAATCACTGATATGACAAATGAAATCATTTACAGTGTTTTGCATTCTAGCCAACTTTACCATATGTGTGCATTGGACTCTCTGCAGTGGCTGCACAAGTTACTTTCATCTGAACCTTTCCTAAAAATAAATAGTTAATCCTTGTCAAGTTATGAATTGATTTATTATGATTGAAGGATGCTGTGTTTGTTTATTGCAGTGACAACCTTGCATCCCTGAACGCTTCGGGTCCCCAAAGACCGCTAGTGGCATAATACATTTGATTACACTGTGAGTCACTGAACAATGTATTTTATTACATTTTTATTTCCAATTATTGAGTATTTGCATAAAAGAAGTGCTGGGGAGTTAAACAAAGTTGATCCCACAAGGATTAAGAGATCGCTCAAAACGTAATAGAGTAAATCAGTATCTACTTTGCCAAAACATGGACATTGCATTTATACAAGAGACCCATTTTTCACTAGATTTAAACTGTTTATTAATTGAGGATTTTTCAGAATGGGACATGTATCATTCATACGCTGAACAAAACAGTAAGGGGGTCTCAATTTTAATTAAAAAGCAATTACAATCTGTAGTCCTTGACATAGCAAGTGATACACAGGGAAGATATATCTTAATTTCTCAGCATCGACATTAAAAATAATGTATATACATTCCTTATACGTATACGCACCAAACGATAAGAAATCGTTGAATGTTTTCTTTGACACTTTATCTGAACTATAAATTCAAAATGCACAAGGAATAAAGGTGATAGGCGGAGACGTTAACGAAAGACATGATAAAATAGATAGGAAATCTGTATCACAAAGTAAAATCACACTTAACACGCATTTAAAAAATCTAATTAAAAACAATAAATTAAAGGATATCTGGCGAGAGCTTAATCCCTCAAAACTGCATTACACATGGAGAAGAAACAACAAAACTGAAATGAGTCGCATTGAGTTTTGGCTTATAGACTCAAACATTATCCCTATAGTATATTCAACTGATATTAGACCAGCAATAATCAAGACAACGGATCACATGGCAATTTCAATTAAACTTAAATTACCGTACAGTAGAGGCCCTGGATTCTGGAAACTCAATAACGCACTTCTATGAGATACAGACTACATAAAATTGATAAACAAAGTAATTGATGACTGCACCAATTTAAACATGTCAAATAGTACCATTATTTGGGAAATATGCAAGTACGAAGTAAAGCAAGCTTCAATTCACTACTCGAAATCAAAAGCGCGCGAACGCCACGATAAACTGGCTTTCCTCGAGAAACAACTGAATAACCTTCTCATTCAAAATTCGAACACCCAACATGATAATTCATCTATAGTTGAACTTGAAAACGAAATAAAACAAATATATGACCTTAAAGTGACAGGAGCACGCATACGTTCTAGACTGCAATTTATAGAAGAAGGCGAGCGTAATACAAAATATTTTTAGGTATAGAAAAATCGCGACAAAACAAAAATAACATCAATGCACACTAAAAACAATACAATATACAACTTGCATGAAATTTTAAAATACGAAGTTGAATTCTATAAAACACTTTATAAATCTTGCGCTGCCCATAGTCAAGCGATCAGAGCTCCAGATAAGGTTTTGTGAAATTCTTAATGTTACTACCAGATTTTCAAAAAGAATTCTTAACTCTGAAATTTTATTCTAAACGTTACTACTAAGTTTTGGAAAATAATTCTTAACTTTTCTAAATGACCTAAAAATAAATAATAATGGTTATTTTCATGCAAAAAATCAAAATTAACATACTAGCAACTTTATTTATGAGTTCAACAGTGTCTATTCAGTATTATACAATTTTATTTTTCAAATACCTTCATATGCCCAAACTGATTGCATGCCTTCGATGAATTTTTACATATTTCACAATTAAAACGGGTTTCCCCTTCAATCTTTTCCAACGATTAGCCACGGGCATTGTCCTTTACACTCGTTCAATGTTTTTTTTTGTTTAAGTTTGGACCCGTCGTGTTGCGTTTTTTGTTAGCTTTTCCGACTGTGTCGGCAACTGAACGCACAACATCGTATAAGATCTTTTCAATAATGTCTTTCTTAACATTCAACCTCGGCACACTTTGCATACAATATGTTAAAAGTATGTTTTGCACGCTTTGCAGTTTTTTAGGATGCTCTCTGGGCGCCACCATTGTTTTTTGATAGATACACTGTACACGCAGCTATTATTGGAAAAAATGCGCTTTGTTAAACATACCCGATAACCATTCTATATAAGCACCGAAAAGATCTTTAATACGCTAAAAGAACTCAATAAAAATCGATACGAACCGATGTAAAAATAATATTCGTAACTTGATATTGTAATTCTTGGTACGACAAAATTTTTAAATAAATACGTAACAGACTTGAAAATAATTCGTAATTACTAAAATACGACCCTTATCTGGAGCTCTGGCGATAGAGTCTTATTTAAATAACTCGCCTTTTGCACACACACTATCAGATAATGACGCTAACCTATGCGAAGGTAATATATCATTAAATGAATTGAATGATGCTCTAAATTCTATGAAGCTTAATAAAAGCCCTGGCCTAGACGGACTATCCGTCGAATTTTACAAAACATTTTGGACAAAAATATCACCACTTCTTTTTAACTGCATATTAGAATGCAGTGCAAGCGGTGAATTATCAAGATCACAAAAAAACTGCATATTCTCATTACTTTACAAAAAAGGTGACCCTAAAAACCTGGAAAATTGGCGTCCTATAAAACTACTTAACACGGATTATAAATGAATAGCAGAAGTACTTGCACAACGTTTACAGAAAGTATTGCCAAAAATAATTAGTTTAGATCAACAAGGTTTTATTAAAAATAGATTTATTGGATGCAACATACGCCAGATCCAGGATATAATCGACTATGCGGATATGTTTGACATAGATGGCGCGATAATATTTTTAGACTTCAAAAAAGCATTTTACACTGTAGAATGGAATCTCATGGTAGAAACACTAAAAAAGTTTGGTTTTAAACAAGGCTTCATAAATTGGGTCAAGACATTATACACAAATATTTTCTCTTCAGTCACAAATAATGGCTGGATGTCAGATTTTTTACAAGTAACTAGGGGAATTAGACAAGGATGTCCACTATCATCGTTATTATTCATTATTGTCGCTGAGGTACTTGCAAATAACATTAGAGGAAGTAACGAATGTGCAAGGTATACACATTAAATCCAAAAATACACAAATAAAACTAACACAACTAGCCGATGACACAACTATATTCCTTAGAGATACTCAAGAAATCCCAAGCGTACTAAAAATAGTCGATCATTTTGGAAAGGAGTCCGGTTTAAAACTTAATAAAAATAAAACTGAGAGCATGTTAATTGGTAAATCTAAAATCAACTCAATTATCAAAATACAGGATGTTATATTCAAACCCACCGTGAAGGCTCTTGGTACTGTTTTTGGAATAAACCCAGACGAATGCGAAATCCTTAACTGGGAAAATAAAATTTCTGATTGCAAAACCCTAATAAATGAATATAGCAAATGAAATTTAACCATCTTCGGAAAGGTAACGGTAATCAAATCATTTGTTACCAAAGTTAGCATATTTAGTACAAAACATATTTACCCCTAAACAAAGACTCAACGAAATCAACTCAATGCTTTTCAAGTTTTTATGAATAACAAACCTGAAAAGATAAAGCGATCAATATTAATTGGCAAGAAGCTTGAAGGTGGTATAGATATGCCTGACTTTGAAGTTTATTCAAAATGTTTAAAAATTAAATGGATTAAACTTTTATGTAATAACAATGAGGCAAACTGGAAAATTATCCCAATGCTATTTTTAAACCAATATGGAAATGACCAATTAATCTTTAAAATGAACCTAGAAATCATTACCTTGTGTCCAAAAGAAAATTCCACTTTCCTACACAGATCTTATAAACATCTACATTTAATTAAACAATATAAAATAAAAATCAAAACCTGAAACGTTTATTGATATAAGATCCCAAATATTGTGGGGTAACAAATTCATTAAAAACAAAGGAAAATGCTTAATGTTCGCTAATTGGGTTGAATCAGGGATATTATACATTAATGAAATTATTACAAACGAAGGAAATGTCTCAGAAACAGTTATCTTACAAAAACTAAAATCAAAAGGAAACTGGTTAGCAGAGACAAATATAATATAAATCAGACGAATGAATTAAATCAAGCGTAAAAAATTAAAACTACAAACCCTTATGACAAAAAACCTCGACTTAAAGGCCCTAAGTAATAAAGATATTAGGTCCATATTTATAACAAAACAATTTACATCACCCTATCAGCATAAGTACCGTAGGTTTCCACGTATAGCGCGCAGTGTTTTACCTCAAAAATTCAAATTAAAAAGCTGATGCGCGCTATACATTGATACAACGCTATCCTGGCTGCTAAATTGGTAAAAATATGTTGTGTAATTGTAAATAATCAAAATGGCCGCCATGTTTTTTTTCCAAAAAACTACCATCCTATAATCGTACAGACTGAGGGGCCATTGTCGAAACAACAAGAAGTCGAACGCGGTAGAAGAAGTTTTGGTCAAAATAAATTTGTTTGAATAAACTTGCGGACATTTCTTTGTTTGTGTTTTTACACTTCTTATTGATGAATTCCGATGGGGATTGTCATTCCGGAGAGCAGGCAAGGGTAGGTGCGAACGAGGTTTTTTTGTGGGTAACGGTAGGTGTGAAAGGGTGTCATTTTGCACTTCGTAATTGGCAGATGTTATTGAGTAATATGTGCCACGACTTGTTAAGACGCTAATTGACATTTGAGACACTAATTAACACTTGAGAACGTGATGCAATTGCATTTTGTGTGTATAAATATTGAACATTCAACAGTGGTGTTTCAAGCATTCGTTAGCAATCGCCTGAACTACAATACAGAGAGAAATTGACATCGTCATAAAGAACATCATCCAAATTGAAATTGTCTACCATCACAAGATTTATCTTGAAATTGTCTTGAAATTGTCTTGAAATTGCCCATAAACACAAGATTTAGTTTGATTGTCAAAATGGGTCGTGTACGTCAGTCGTATACAGCCAAAGAAAAGCTTGATGTTATCAAGTACGCCGAGACTCGCGGTAATCTAGCTGCTGGCGGTGAGTTCAATGTCGGCGAGTCATCGGTGCGGGAGTGGCCACCCATATTCTCGAGAGAATAGTCTTAACAATTGTCAAGAATATAGTCCTACGCCCGAATACCTCAAGAACTGTATCACTGCCTCCCATGCGACATTGAAATTTACCGGTAATGCCCATGCTTTCCTCGAGGAAAAATCACTAAATGTACACTTTTTCTTATTTTCTCACGTTTTTCACGAAATGCACTTGGACTGTTAATCTTTCGCTAGAAAATTACAAAATTGTCAGAAAGGTATAGTGCTATGCAACTCATGCTCCTAGTCATCATGACGTTTCCTATTTTGAATGCTTAATTAAGCTTTCCAATGCCCCGGATTATTGGATTGTGCAATAGTAAAATGGCTGCCATTTTCGGTCTGATTTGGTGGTTTTATTGTCTTTAAATATTTTTTTCTCCATTTTTGCATTTAAAAAACAGCCTGCGGGCTATACACAGGAGCGCGCTTTACGTGGAAACCTACGGTATTGGGAAACAAGGTTAAACCAACAAATAAACTGGCAATCAATTTATTTTACTATACACAAATAAATAGTAAATACAAAAGTTCGCCAACTTAAATACAAGATATTACACCGCATTCTACCCACAAATGAAAATCTTTTCAAATGGAATATATATAACTCTCCATGCTGCTTATTTTGCCAAGAGGTAGAAACTTTCGAGCACTTTTTCCTAGAATGTCCTTTCGCTACCTAATTCTTGAATCCTGTTAATTGCATATTTAAGAGCATAGGACTAAATAAACCCATGAATACTTTACATAACATAACCATAGGTTACAAAACACAATATGCAGCATACCACGACATAAACATTATTTTAGGTGAAATATGCTTCACCATCTATAAAGCGTATATGCAAAGTGAAAGACGAACGCGTCACGTAGATATGTCTAGCATTCTCCTGGACAGTTTATTGATACTGGAAAAGCATTACAAAACAAGTGAGACTAAGCATCATTTACTATCCAAGTTCATAGTCCTTTTAAAAGAACTGATGAATAATTCACACTTGTTTCAACTCTCTTCCTCATCAAACTATCCCTTTTTTGTTGTTGTTGTTTGTTCGTGCGTGTTTTTTTTCTACATTCCAAACCAATCACGCAAACTTAACCGACCGACAATATTCCATTTCGCTTTCGCTGTGAATGCTGTCTAATGCCGGTGTTTATCTTTTTACCTTTGCATTGCCATAATACATACATCACAGTTCCCTACGTTACCTCGTAGAGCTTACTCAACGATGTACCTTTTTTAACAGCAATATTTAATTTCTAAACAAAATTCGTCAAAATGTTGTCCTACTAAGTAACTTTGCGTTATAATGTTGAAGACATCTTACTATATATTGCTTTGTTTTCTAAGATTTGCTTAAGTGAATATGAAGCCTAAGTAAACGCTAACTACTTCTTTCAAACGTGATGTGAAACTCTCCTAAAACCTTATGTTATTTTTGTTTTGTAAATGTACAAAATCTTACACAAAGTTTTGCACTGTCCTAAATGTTAAAATGTAAAAAAATTGTGTTACCTGTAATATCAAACTTATCTATCTTGGTAAGAAGAATGTATGGTTTGTGCATGCCTTATATGCATGTTCATACAAATACGGGTTTGTTAATTATGTACTTGTATATTGTAAAATAAAATTTAATATTATAAAAAAAGTTGATCCCACAGGAATTCTTTTGTCAGACTAGAATTGATAGGTTCTTGATCTCCAAAAGTAAAAAGTACAACTCATCTATGTAGGTTGAATATAGGCTTTTCTATATTATCCACCAATTTCGGTAAAAAAATAATGGTTTATATGGTATCTGATAAAAAAATAATTGTTAATGTGTCAGCTATGTTTGTACCCACATATTAACCCTTTGCATGCTGGGAAATTTGTCGTCTGCTAAAATGTCGTCTGTTGAATTTCTAAAATTAGCATTTTCTTCAAAAAAATTTCAAAGAATACTATCAGAATAGCAAACAGTTTGGATCCAGATGAGACGCCACATTCTGTGGCGTCTCATCTGGATCCAAACTGTTTGCAAAGGCCTTTAAAATTCAGCTCCAGCGCTTTAAGGGTTAATGTAATTTTACCGAAATCTGGCCCATTCTGGAGCAGGTCCACTCAATGAATTGTTTGACTGCTTTGTGATGGTCTCTCACCTGCAAACATTGCTGCATTGTTTTCATGGCTGTGTTAGTGATGTTTAACCCTTCACTGCCAGCTGGTGTTTAGGGAATTCATATGAGAAATCAGTTCGATGACTGATTCAATGATTCAGTGATTGCTCTAGTCCAATTAGTAGCTCCCTTGTAAGGGTTGGGTGTGACTAACCACTGTCTATCGAGGTTACAGTCAGCTGCTGTCATCACCCAGGCAATATTGATTTCCTCCAGGGGTCACTGAAGAAAAGGGAGCTTGGATTTCTTGATGATATAACAATAGAGGGATCAAGTGCAAGAATTTCCATAAATTTTTTACTAAAGCTATGTGTAAAATGATTTACTTAGGTAAATCATAAAAGATAAACTTGCTGAAAGGTATACACACACTGAGCATTGACAGGCCGATATTCTCGGTTGGTTTGCTGGAAAAGAACTCTTTATGTAATGTAATATAATATAGTTTCTAAATAGCTAACTGTACATAAACAATTGAGTTAATTATGCATATACCTATTGAATACCCTAAAATTATATTGTTTTGAATTTAAACTTACAGGAAATTGAAATATATGAAAGATTTGGTTTTTAATAAAAATATATATAAGATAGTATATAACTATAAAAGTTACCGTAAGTATATAAATATTAAAGATAAAGTTTAAGTGCTGTAAACTAAAGCAGCTGGGCCCCTTTTTGTTTATAAAATTATAACAATTATATTAAAGGGGCCTTTTCACAGATTTTGGCATATTTTGAAGTTTGTCATTAAATGCTTTATATTGATAAATGTAAACATTGGATCTTAAAAGCTCCAGTAAAAAATCAAGAATAAAATTTAAAAAAGGAAAAAAAAGTAGCCGGTACCAGGGCTCGAACCAGTGACCCCCGGAGTCCTGGAGTTAGTCTGAAGTAAAAACGCATTAGCCCTCTCGGCTATTCCGCCGAGTATACATAAATGAAGTATTTTATACCTTATATAAGCAATCTTCGTAGTTTCGTAAATTTAAACGACAACAACAGAACTCTCCAAATTATTCAATTGTTTCGCGTTGCAACGCTTTATAATTTTTAGGTTTTCAAATCGTCAAAAGATACATATAATGGCTATATTGGACTATGGTAAATGTTCAGTAATACTGTTTCCTCACAAATATCATAACTAAAACGAAAATTTGCGAATCTGAAACAACTTTTTTCAATTTTGTCAATTTACCAAACAGTGAAAAGATCCATTTAAAAATCTAACTTATTGCAGAAAGGTAATATAAAATAATAAAATTAGTATAAAAATCAAGCTACTATCAGAAAAGAAATGTCATTTACAACATTGTCTAAAAAGGCCTTCTTAAATTGAAATGTTTTAATATCATGTGTACAAGGAATATTAAACAATATTAATATAATACACAATAATTCTAGAAATACAGAATTAATGAGTACCTATTTCATTAAGGCATAAGCTTGGAGAAATGGGAGAGACCAAGCTATTGATGTTGATTATTCCAAGACAGTGACCCAAGATTTAATCAAATCATGATTGGATGTCTTGTTTGATTTGCCGAGAAATGTGACTATCCGCTGTTTGCTCTTTGATTGTTTGTTGGCAATTTCTCGATGCCTTTTATATGAAGGACCACTTGGACTGAATAACTTTTTTCTACATTCTCATTCATGTGTGCATATATTATGAGCCAAGCCTTTTATTCAGTAGTTCTAAACAAAACAAAAAAATCACTATTTTTCTGCTAAAAGCATTTCAGCTTGGATGTTAATTATGCAGTCATCATTTGTTTAAGCTATCCTGGAAGTCTCTCAATCAATTGCATCATTTATGGTAGCAAAACTTAAATTGAATTGTGTCAGTATTTTCCAGATAGACTTTGATTCCATTGTATCAGTGATGATGGCAAGAATTTCACTCAATGGTACCAGTTATAGTGGAAAGACATTCATTCAATTGTATCAGTTATGATGACAAGCATTTCATCCAATTGAAACAGTTATGATGGCAAGCATTTTATTAAATAGTATCAGTGATGATGGCAAGAATTTCATTCAATTGTTTCACTTATGATGGCAAGCATTTCATTAAATTGTATCAGTTATGATGGAAAGCATTTCATTCAATTGTATCAATTATGATGGCAAGCATTTCATTAAATAGTATCAGTTATGATGGCAAGACATTCATTCAAATGTATCAGTTATGATGGCAAGAATTTTACTTAATTGTACAAGTTATGGTGGCAAGACATTCATTCAATAGTATCAGTTATGTTGGCAAGACGTTAGTTATGATGGTAAGAATTTCACTTTATTGTATCAGTGATGATGGCAAGAATTTCACTCAATTGTGTCAGTAATTTTGGCATTAGAGTTATTCAGTTGTATTAGTTATGTTTGCAAATTTTAATTCACTTGTATCAGTAATTATGGGTATGCATTCATTAAATTGTATCAGTTATTGTGGCAACACTTTGATCAAATTGTATCATTTATTTTGGCTAGACTTTGGTTCAATAATGATTGCGTCAGTGAGGTGGTCACACTTCGATTCAGTTGTATCAGTATGGTTACAAGATTATGATTTAGTTTTCTTAGTTGTGGTGGCAAGCCTTTTATTTACACTTCAACACCGTTATTTTGAAGTCGTCGGAACCGTTAAAAAACTTTGGATTAACAATAATTCGAAATAAACATTTGACAGAAGACTTCTTTGACTCTGTACAAATAAAACGTTGACCCCCTTTTTATTTACTGCCTTTCCAGATATCCTCCGGGGTTGGGTAGCAAGCCCTTCTTCTGATTGCTCGACATTTGGTTGGGAAAATATAAACGTGGTTGACTTGTTTGTAGCAGACATTTTGTAATGATTTTTGTTAAAAAGGTAGAGTTTGTATATGATGCATTTCATTTGACCACATTTACTCAGACCTAACGGGACACGTTTGTTTGTTACTAAATAATGCAAAACTACATAAATAGTAATTATCAGCTTCTGATAACATTATAAAATTAACACGCTACGTGCAGACGACAAAGGTGTAATTATCGGCTTTTGACGCGCCACACGCAGACGACAAAGGTGTGAAATTATGCTCAGTGTTTTGCAGTTTTGACTTAGGATTAAAGATTGATAATAAGATGCGAATTATAGTGTTGGGACCGACAGAATCACTTCGAATTAACAATTTCTTCGGTTTAACGAAGTTCGGATTAACAATGAAATTTAACATTATACAAAGAAGAACCACAATTGGGACCCGAAAAATACTTCGAAATAATTGTGACTTCGGATTATCGGTGTTCGGAATAACGGTGTTGAAGTGTATTAGCGTTTGCTTAAATTGTATCAGGTATGTCAGCAAGACCTTGTTTTAATTGTAACGGTAATGTGGAAAGACTTTGATTCAGTTGTATATGTTATAGGTTCAAGGCTTTCATTAAATTGTTTGAGTTATTGTTAGTCATGAGTTTCTGTACTGCAAAACATTTGTGTTAGTATTAAAGTGAAATATGAATCCTTGTGACAAAACTAGAAACAAAAAGTCAACATAATGCATTTTTTATGATATAAGACAGAGTTTTAGATGACATGATGCTTTTCAAGAAATCTTGTCTAGCTGGAAAGTGTTGTCCTTGATCTGGGACAAAACTTTTTGCAGAAGCTTTTAGTCCATTATTTCCGCATAGCTGCCTTGTAAGTTTAAATACTAACTTGAATCTAGTCTTGATGATTCTATTAATTATTGATCCTTGTGCATACTCATCTAAAAAAAACAACAACATGTTTTAATTGGATTGAACCACTGAACTTCCTGTCAAAGTCCTCAAGTACCCACACTACACACTCAGTGCTTTCCACAGGCAATTTAACGGTCCCTCAGCGGGGCGCTTCAATTTTGAAATCAGAGTCCCCGGAGTGCTGAAATTTTTTGATCAGTGTATTCTGACAGTTATTGCAGCTTAAGATCAAAGCGATATCAACTTCGCCGAAAATTTTGAAAGCTGATTTACGATCCTTTGTCGCTTTACCCAACTAAAGGCGGAGCGTCGCTGTATTAGAAAATCAATAGTGGCCAATGAGAGCGCACACTTTGTATGAGCAACAGCAGTAGGCAGGCAATACCTGCAGTTAAATCATGCATACGACTTGTGACGTACATGTAATTGCCACAGAAATCCTAGCCAGTTACTTAGAAGACTGATGTTGGCAACTGGCCGTAACCCTCGTTATCCTCGTGGACAACGTGATATTCATGCATAATTCCGTCAAAACATTTATTTGACTCGTATAGTGTTTAAACAATTTTTTGTTGAATTGATAACGCAACTGTTAATATTTGTTGAAATCTCAAATGGAATTAATTAAATTAGTAATCCGAAACCCATTCCCGTAAGTCAATGTTAACACGTTTTTAATCCAAACACGCTTCCGAATGTGAATGTTACTGCAACGTCAAAATATTCTTGCTTCAGTGCAAATTTATTTTGTGTCGACTCTTTTTCTCTATTAAAAAGAGCGCGAAAATTATGCAGCATGTACAACGTTGCGTCATTTGCATACACAGCTTGCGTGTATTGAGCGTTTTAACAAGCACACAACACGTCAGGGGATTGACGCATGTTCAAACTTCAGGCAATATTTCATCAAATCTATAAATAGTCACTTAAAATTTATTTGATACTATAGAAAAATGGCAAGGTTTGTGTTAAAGAAATCATTGAGAGCTTTTATCGTAAATATTTCCCAGAAAGTTATTTATAACAACGGAATAAATGGGATTTATATCGGGTAATAAATAGCAACTTGAAAAGTAGTAAGTATACATTAATAGAGTTGGGTTGAAGCGGATGTATTGGGGAATCGTTCGAGTCGGAATTTTACTATCTATGCGGGAAAGTTTTAAAACAATTAAACAATATATATTTTTTAATGACTGGAGGATTTTCTTGAAGAGTCATAGCGCAGCAAATGACGCCTTTTGACGCTGTTTTTCTTTGAGTAATAACGCACCACAGAATGTCAATTGACACGTTAAATTAAAAAAAATCAACGTCGGGAGGGGACAATCCTCCCGCAACACCCCTATCAGTCACGGGGCGCTTGACTAAAAACTTGTGGAAAGCACTGACACTACTCCCATTTCCCACCCTCCTGATGGTTGACATTGTGTTCCAAGTGGCGTGGATGAAGAGAATCAATATATTGAAGCTGGATGGTGTGACAGATCATTGGGCAGTAGGAGCTTGCATGCTACCCTGATGTGGTGATAACTGAGAGCACGCCTGACTGAAATACAAAGAGCAGTATGAGTCAGTTCATGTTTAATACACTAGTGGGATTTAAAAGCAAACAAGGACTGAACAAATGTGTGTGCATGTATTGGTCTCAAAAATTCAGAAGAGAAAAAGTGGCACAATACTCTTGGATTTCATATTGTTATTGAATAATTCATTTTGAAAAACCAAATAAGATAGATTGGATAGAATGTTAGTAAATGTGACAATATTGGGATTAAAAAACAAACAAGGTCTTATGTATAATAATATTAGAATATACTAAATCATTGGTTTTGAAAGCCTAGAGATGAAGTGTTTTAATCTTTGTGTGTTATAACATGGATTAATAATATAATTTCTTAGCATTCGTGTTAAGAGTTTTAAACGAAAGAGGAATATTATCAATTATGATACCAAGGACCTTTCATGGACTTTACTTATAAGGTTTATTGGCAATTATTTGCTCACGCCCTTAAAAGAAACAATGTGCAGCATTAACAGTCAAAAAGTTTAGCTTCAACGCACCGGTATTTTAAATGTTTCCCATATGTTGACAGAATTTAATTAAGTGTGTTTAGTTATTGCTCATGATTTCAAGGCATTATGTGAACAACATGACAACTTTATGAGTCTTTAAATGTCTGAGAACAAGAACAGGGAACTGGGAAAGCATGTAAGGTGCCCATTACTCCACAGCTAATGTAGTAGTGTTGTTTTTTTTGTTTCTTGAGTAAAATGAACTCAAAACTGTAGTGCTGCTCGGATAATAATCTGTAACACATTAATATTGCAATATAATTATAGAGATTTGCAGCTTGGAATGAATTATTGCAATATGTTAACCACTTGGAATTGAAATAATTTGATGCATCACGATGCTAATATTTTTGTCCACATTTTGAATTTTGTTGATGTAGGAATCGGTTAAATGCGCTGGAGTTTGAATTATTGTCCAACAAATATGATGGGATTGGTCACATTAAAGAACTCTGCTGCCATTCTCCATGTTCCTCTATTAAGACGTAAACCTGCCCTCACCACCCCCTAAACCCCCCACCCCATGTATTATAGGTTTGGAATAATGAAATAACCATGTTACTTGTATGCTTAAAAAATTCATTTTGGTGTGAAATTGTTGATATGCAATTTTTATTATTTTTGATAAAGATTGCAAATTTATATACATTTTTCAGAAAAGAATTGTTAACATCATGATTATTAGACTTTGCTTCATATTATAACTTGTGGTGCCAGGGGGAAGGGGTGTATTATGAACACTGTGACACCTCTGTCAAAAACATAAGTTTAACACTATGTACTAAAAACAAGTTAATTTAGGATGATTAAATTTAGTTTGCCAATAAACAATTGAATAAAGACCTGCTTCTGAGTGATTCAACTTCCCAATAAACAATCAAATAAAGACTTCTAACCCTGAGTTGTTTAACTACTGAATACACAATGGAATATAGACATTCTCATGAGTGGTTTAAATACCCAATAAACAATAGAATAAAGACCTTATACTGAGTGGTAAACTACATTATAAAAAGTAAGCAATTATATGAATCACGATTTGAGAAAACAGGGCATAATGCATGTGCATAAAGTGTCGTCCCTGATTAGCCTGCGCAGTCTGCACACGCTCATCAGGGACGACACTTTATGTTTTATGGTATTTTTCGTGTAAAGGAAGTAATTCTTCTACACGAAAATCCAGTCAAGGCGATAGTGTTGTCCCTGATTAGCCTGTGCAGTCCTGCAGTCTGGGACGACACTTTACGCACATGCATTATGCCCAGTTTTCTCAGAACACGACTCATATAAAAGACCTGATCCTGAGTGGTTAAATTACCACATAATCAATTGAATTAAGACCTGATTGTGGGTGGTAAAACTACACAATAATCAATAGAATAAGATCTGTTCCTGTTTAGGTAAACTGCACAACCAACACTGATACAAAAGACCTTTTTCAGAGTGTTTAGACTTCCCAATAAACAATTTAATCAAAAAGTGATCCTGAGTGGTGAAACTACCCAATAAACAATGAAATAAAGACAAGTGTTTCATCTACCTGTTAAACAATGCAATAAAGACCTTATCCTGAATATATCCACTACCCAAATTAAATAATGGAATAAAGACCAGATTCTGAGTGTGTTGATTACCCTGAATAACAACGAATAAATTCCTGATATTTAGTTGTTAAATTACCCAATACACAATGAAATAAAGACCTGAGCCTGAGTGGTGTCCCAAAATTTGAACTTCGATGGTAGCAATCAAAGTTAAACCTTGTAAAATTATCTTAACTTAATTTTAATTTAGTCAAGAACCTGTGGTCTTATTTATGGATGCTGCCACCAGTCCATTTGGACAAATTTCCATGTAACTTGTACACTAGCCAAGCTAGTAGAAACTAAATAAGTCATTTGTTTCTACAACTACAGTTTATTTACATTATATACACACATTTTATTTCAGCATTTCCAACAAAAGCTCCACAAACAACAAAAACATCCTCCTTCGATATAACTTCAGGTTTATATAATTAACCCCCTACCCGAACTCTCAGGTTAACCTGAATCCTCTGTTAACCTGAAACCTCGGTTAACCTGAATCCTCGGTTACCCTGAATCCTGGGTTACTTTAAGAGTACCTGAAATTGTACTTTATCAAGGACCTGACCATTCAATACCGGAAGTCAGATACCCATTGATAAACAATTATCCCCCATCGATAAGCAGTTATCCAGAACTGACCTGAGTTTATATAATATATTGTAAACTACCTGAAGAACTATCACCTTAGATACATGCACATGATTTATGTAGTAAAATATTGATACCAGTATTAATGAATAATACCTCAAAAAGTGAAAATAATCATTATTTCTATAAAAACATTTTAGATGCAAAATAGTAAAAGAATCACTAATAAAGTAGCAAATGTATGATTTTTAAAAACTGCAACAGTGGTTAACTATTTAATTAACAAATATTCAGATCTGAATCCAAACTATTTAAAACATTTCAATAACAAAATCCTTTGCAAATCATGTTAACTGAGGAACAAATAAATAATATTTGCATCATCTAATATCTATGGGTTTTTTTAGTCAATAATCCATTATTTGTCTTTTTGATACTCTGCAGTAAAACCACTTCTGTGGTTTCATTCCTATAAATAATAATTAGCTGCCTTGGTACAAAAAGGTTCCATGTGACATTGAAATTAATAGGCACATGGTACCTTTTTGCACCAATTGGATAAATTGAAACTTGGAGAAGAAAAAACTGAGTTAAAGCACAATGAGGCAAACATGTTTTTTATGCTGTGATACTGTAAAGATTTTAACCATGTTTATAAATAACCACTTTTTCACAACAAGTGCATTATTATGGACCTTGGTAAAATATACCACCCATGTGGCCAAACAACAATTAACAATAGTGTTTGTTTTTATTAGAAACATATCTACACATGTTATCCTTTGAATAAATCATGTCTGATTCTCATTAAAATGTCATCTTCAAATTGTCGGAAAAAAATGGTTTCTTATTATAACAACACTTTATTATATTTTGTTATCACAACTTGTTTTCCTGACAATCATAATAAAATGGTTTTCTGAGAAGACATTGTTTTAATGAGAATTTTAGGAACCAGCATACTTGGCTTTCCAGGCAAGAAAGGATTCCAATGTTAATTGTTCTAAACATGGAAATGAAAGAAAACAAAATGTTGTGATGAGCTTTAAAATCTTCTTTGAAACTTATTGTTTAAATGTAATATAGTCTCATGCATGTCAATATTGTGCTGAAGTTTCAGCAATATTATTAAAAGTGACAAAACAGCAAATGAAAAATAGAACATTAGAAATTATCCTGTATCATAACTTCAATTTTATCATACACATATTGAAAGGCAGTTTTTGACCATGGGCCACCAAGGGCTATAAATGACACCAAAGTTCATACCTATGGTAAAATAAATTGAAACGTTTCATAAAAAAATTATACGAGTAAAAAGATGAGCCGCGCTCGTGGGGAAAATTCCATAAAAGTTGAAAGTGTCGTCACTGATGAGCCTGTGCAAACTACACAGGCCAGTTTGAAACAACATGTAATGCACATGAATTAAGCCCCATTTTATGAGAGAAAGACTCAAATTTAAAGATGATATGCCGTGTGTGGCTGATCAAGGTGACCTTCAGACTTCAACATTGATATAAGAAGTCTGGAACCTTTGATGCTACAATGTTGAACTGACAGTCTGAGATATGTCATTCCCAGTGTCACCTGTTGCTGCCAGTTGGCCCCTTCACAATAGCCCCGCGACCCCCTGAGTGACCCCTTTTTATCTGGCTGCTGATAAGCCCACATGGCTGTGGGGGCGCTAATTGTGGAGCAGTGATCCTCAAACAAATGTCTCTGACCGGCTGTCTGTTCTTGTTCTTTTCAAGGGTCATAAATCACTGACAGCTCAGTAATTGCTGTACTTGAAAAATGCTGCTTAGAGAATTGGGTGTGCTGGTCATAATTGGTTGGCCAAACAGTCTCCATTAAAATACAGCTAAAGCCCATGCAAATCATAATAAAGCTGCTGTAGATTCAATTTATTTTCATGGACAATTTTTGTGAATTCATAAAATCTGGTGTTTTTGTTTTATCTTAAATTTGTGGATTTTTTATAATGTTGATAAAGACTTAGGAGTTGAACTTTTGTTGGACATTTGATTTCATGGTTGAAATGACTCAAACAAATAATTTTGGTTTCGCATTATTTATTCTGCATGCCTTTCTTTATCATAAAACTTCACGAGTTTTATGTGTGCATTTTATTTACCAAAAATGTCTTCAATGCTGGTTGTACAAAAAGTGTGGAAGTATTGCTTTGCACTTGGGCTGTCTGAAAGCTTTGAATTAAGATCATGCAAATTGGTAAACATTGAAATTAAGAGGTCAAAGGTCAAGGAATTGTATTAATTTAATAAAACATTTGTAAAATTCTGTTCAGATTATCTATGAAATGATTTGACCTTCAGTTATCTGAATTGGTTAACAAAAAAGTCATGTATATTTAAAGTATGTATGTCTTGACCTGAGGTGTGCAGAAATACATGTTACATTGTACTTGTTTTTTGTAAACCAATTTTTTCGTCTGTATTATGGTGGGTTTACATGGAAGCTTGTAATTAGCTCAGCATTTCTCCTGATAGTTTTTTGGTAGTTTTGACATTCTCTTGTCAAAGGAACCATTTTTAGCGAATAAAAAGTGTGATAAATCAATTAATAATATTTCAGTTGACATGAGAATGTTCCGCTTTATGACTTTGCCTCTTGTTATACCAGCAGCTCCAGCCAGACAAATTCATAGTAGGGTGAAGGTAGTCCTGTTGCTTTACCATTTGAGTGTAGCAAAAATTGTAAAACGGAAAGGTCTGCATTAATGCCAATTATAAAAGTTCAAGTTTAACCCTTTGCATGTTGGAAAATTTGTTGTCTGCTAAAATGTTGTCTGCTGAATTTCTAAAATTAGCATTTTCTTTGAATTTTTTCAAAGAATACTATTAAAATAGCAAACAGTTTGGATCCTGATGAGACGCCATGTTTTGTGGCGTCTCATCTGGATCCAAACTGTTTGCAAAGGCCTTCAAAATTCAGTTCCAGCACTGAAAGAGTTAAAGTTTTCTGTGTTTAATTCTTGAATAATGTCAGGATGGAACAGTTTTCATATTTGGGTCCATTTTTGTTAGGCTGAAATAGAAAATCAGGAGAACTCACTTTTTAAAAACATTTTAGAATGTCAATAAATTCTGTAGTGACTGAAGTTTTTGTTAACATTATTGTTTTCAGGTAATTTCTGAAAGTATATATTCAAACTGACATAACAGTTGGAGACATAACTTTAACATACTAAGATAAGGAAATTCATGTTTACTTGGAAATCAGGGGAACTCACTTTGGAAAAACATTGCGTATGAGTGTTGATGTATATTTTGTAGAAACAGAAGTAAGTGAGAACATCAATGTTATAAGATTATTTAGGAAAAATATGTTTCAAACTTACACCCCAGGTTAATGCAAAAAGTAGATAATGTCATTCATGTTTAAAACTATATAATGTCATGCATGCTATTTTAGGACTTTTCTGTCATGTCTGTTTGAAATATTGTTCAATCAAAACATTTATTTAACAACTCCTTGTTTAAACTTAATGTAATTGTGTTTAAAATGAAATTACAGGTAGGAATAGGAACCACCTTAACATAAAAATATATAACACCCAGTCATAATGTAAATTATTAAAGTTGTTGGGACTCGTTTTAGAACATGTTTCGCACTCATGTTCTGTCTAAGCTAATTTTGACTATTCTTTCTTTCCTATGGGAAATGTAGTCTCTGAGTTATGCTATGATCCATAATGACAGTTTACCTCCATGTTTCATTACATAGCTTTGCATGGAAGAATTCTTATGAGTACAGCTAAGTATATTGCTGACCAATATTTACCTGGCCCTAACTTTAATGCATGAATATACTAAGGTACAATTGCGAAAAATATATTTATACTGAAAACAATTTAATCAATTTGATGGTGCAAGTTAACCTTCATTGTCTCACTAAAGTCATGCTAGAGTTGTAGAAAAAAAAACGATTCCAAATTTAGAAAACATTAATGCATGAGTAAAATTTATGCTCATAAAGTTCACAAGTGCCTGTACTGGTCAATGTTGGCAGGCTATTACACTAATGTGACTGAGGTATATCTTAGTTAAAACTTAGCGAACATTTCATCATAAAGGAGCCCTGTTCTGGGAAATAAGGGCTTAATGCATGTACATAAAGTGTCATCCCAGGTAAGCCTGTGCAGTCTGCACAGGCTAATCAGAGACAACACTTTCCGCCTAAAATGTTTGCTAAGAAGATACTTTTTTTTAACAGAAAATACCATAAAAGCAGAAAGTGTCGTCCCTGATAAGCCTGTGCAGATTTTACACACATGAATTAAACTCCCTTTTCACAGAGCATGGCTAAATTATGTACCATAGGCTCTTCAGCTCATACTCCAGTAATGGCTGCACTCAAATGGATGGTTGTGTATGAACGAAAGATATACGTAAAAAAAACTAAAAAGTAAGAAGAAAACAAATATTGTTGAGGAGAAGAACTTATGTTAACTATCCATAATTACATTAGCAGTGGTAAACTACATCAATCTTCTGTCAAACAAGTCATCGGAATCTACTCGGTATATTGTTGGAGAGAGATGCTGACACCTATCTTACTGACTGTTAAGATGTTCCCATCTTGAATTGATTTATGAATGTTTCTTTACATAAATAATTGTAAAGACCCTGGAAGTGCACAGTTTGTGTGGGTTTTTTAAATAGGATTTTTTACAGGGAATCTTAAGAACAGGTTATCAGTGGGTTAAACAGTAGCCCTGTCTTTAAAAATCATATTTTTTAAAGATAACTGTATTAAGAAGTTTGCTGAAAAATTCCACAATATTACTCTTAGCAAAGTTTAATGATTGAAATGGAAATAATAATTATAATGTCAAGCATATTTTATAACAAAACTACAAACGATTGTATTTCATATTTCTGGATTAGAACATTTTTTAGATTTGACACTCTTTGTATGATACTTCTTATGATCCTCTTTGTAAACAATATTCACTCTTAACGCAATCAACTTTAAAAGTATTTTATATCAACATGCTATCTCAGATTTATAATAGACTCACTTGCATTCAGTATAAGTTTTTGTAGAACTAAGTGCTTAGCTATTAGTACAATCCTTTACTTAACAATGTTAATTTTTTATCTGAAGGGAGACAACTTGTACAATCTAAAAATAAGTTGGTTTGAGTTTAGTCCCTTTACATCTTGTTCATTAATAATATTGGCTTCAGAGAAACCAAAACTAGGTAAATCTTGTACCAGCGGTTGTGGTAAAAAAGTTACAAAATACACGATGTGTTTTAATTGGAAGCCAGAAGATATAAAAAAAAATATTGTGCAAAGAAGGATGATGACAACTTTAGGACTTGTATTCACAAAAAGTTTTGGGAAATTTTGGTTGAATAAAGGCACATTTTCTTGATAAAATGACATGCATCATCATTTTAGAATTATTTAATTGTTTAAAACATGTATGATGTATATCCACATAGACATACTATGAAAAAGCTGTAGAATTATGGAATTTGATGAACTTCCATGCATGAAGTTTTCCTTTTGGGATAAGTCCAGCAAGGACAGTGTTTAAGTCTAGTTAGATGTACATCATAACTGTTTTAAACAGTTAAATAATCCACAGGCTTATCTGGGACGACTTTGTTGGCGTTTAGTCTTTCATTTCAAACAAGTCTCTTCTTAGGGGAAATCCATTTTAGGGGAAAAGTGTTGTCCCCCATTAGCCTGTGCGGATTGCACATGCATTAACCCTTTCAGTGCTGGAACCGAATTTTGAAGGCCTTTGCAAACAGTTTGGATCCAGATGAGACGCCACAGAACGTGGCGTCTCATCAGGATGAGACGCCACAGAATGTGGCGTCTCATCAGGATCCAAACTGTTTGCTATTCTGATAGTATTCTTTGAAAAAAAATCGAAGAAAATGCTAATTTTAGAAATTCTGCAGACGACATTTTAGCAGACAACAAATTTCCCAGCATGCAAAGGGTTAAACCCTGTTTACCCAGAGCAAGGCTATATATATACATATCAATCTATATAAAAGTGCTTACCTGAGGTTAATGAGAGAATGAACATCATTTCCTGGGATTATTAATACTGTATCTATTTTATGTATTTTCAGAATAATCAAAAAAAGCACTGACTGAGATCCTTGGACAAGATTTACTCACTTTAGCCTGGACGTGACACAGTTGGATTTTCTGTGACAAAAGCAGAACTGGCAAAAAGTATTACATATTGAAGTTTCATAGAAGGAAAAATGTGATCTCCCAAAAGTAAGTAAAATTTGAATTTCTGCGAAATAAAGGTTTTTGAAAATTCAAGTAGTGATTTTTAGTGTATTTTGCCTTTTTCTGTAGTATGGCAGTTGCTGTTAAATTAATGTGCCCCAGTTTCAAGTTTGGTTGGTGGTCGCCTTACTGGAGATGTGGGATTTCCTCTGTGTCCTACTTCACAGCCCCCCCCCCCCTGCCCCAATTTGGAGGTCAATTATCTGGGGAAGTTGGGTAACCTCCCAATTGATTTGAGTGTAGAACCTTTTTCCCTCACATAATGCAGCTGGACCTTTATAATTATTGATGCACATGCATTTGAATGGACTTTGGCTAACTTATTCTTTGAGCACATTGTCAAAGAAAAACCAGTACTTGGTGTCTTTGGAAGGATCACTCAGAGTGGTGATTGCCATTAATTGTTTACAATGCTTTTCAGTCCTTGAACATAGTTTGATGACTGTTAGGGGACACAAAAGTACACATGTCTATATAATGGAGACAGAGGGAGCAGGTAATAATCAAGGATGAAAACATCTTTTGTCAATATGTGAAAAAATTCTGTTTCTGTGAGTTATAATCCGAGACTTAACATTTAAAACATGGTATGCTTTA
Source organism: Dreissena polymorpha (assembly GCF_020536995.1). Classification (NCBI taxonomy): domain Eukaryota; kingdom Metazoa; phylum Mollusca; class Bivalvia; order Myida; family Dreissenidae; genus Dreissena; species Dreissena polymorpha. Next base: position 22,966,568 of record NC_068358.1, on the reverse strand, counting down.
TAGAAACAGATAAAACACTGGTATCTGAACTGTTTTTGAGATTATGAATACAAGATGCTGTCTAAAATAACTTACAGCAAAGAAACTGCATAATTTTTAGACTGAAATATGATCTATTTTACTGTCCAACTCACTGTCATGTAACAATGATTTACATTTTCTGTTGCACTGAAGATGATATGGGCAAATTAAAGGCAGGTATCAGTTTCATGTAAAGCATATCATATAACCTGTTACAAAATGAAATTTGAAATGCTCCTATCAGTTCATCTGAGATCCTTTAGAAGCAAATACAACAGCAGTGGGTGGGGTACTGAGGTCAAGTTGACATACGATAAGCGTGAGGATGATCCTATTGTGTCATCCAACACTAGGTATCCCCACCCTTTACCAGCAACATAAATCAGTTTGTCATATAAAAAATAACGCATAGAAAGGTGTATGGTGCAGTCATTCATCATAACCAATAAAATACAAATACATTGAAGTTGTTTAGTGCAGTCATTATTCAGACTGACTAATTTTTAGTAGTGGGGGACATATTGTTTTTGCCCTGTCTGTTGGTTGGTCTGTTGGTTGGTTCGCGCCAACTTTAACATTTTGCAATAACTTTTGCTATATTGAATATAGCAACTTGATATTTGGCATGCATGTGTATCTCATGGAGCTGCACATTTTGAGTGGTGAGAGGTCAAGGTCATCCTTCAAGGTCAGAGGTCAAATATATGTGGCCAAAATCGCTCATTTTATGAATACTTTTGCAATATTGAAGATAGCAACTTGATATTTGGCATGCATGTGTATCTCATGGAGCTGCACATTTTGAGTGGTGAAAGGTCAAGGTCAAGGTCATCCTTCAAGGTCAGAGGTCAAATATATGTGGCCCAAATCGCTTATTTTATGAATACTTTTGCAATATTGAAGATAGCAACTTGATATTTGGCATGCATGTGTAACTTATGGAGCTGCATATTTTGAGTGGTGAAAAGTCAAGGTCATCCTTCAAGGTCAGAGGTCAAATATATGTGGCCCAAATCGCTTATTTTATGAATACTTTTGCAATATTGAAGATAGCAACTTGATATTTGGCATGCATGTGTATCTCATGGAGCTGCACATTTTGAGTGGTGAAAGGTCAAGGTCAAGGTCATCCTTCTAGGTCAAATATATGGGTCAAAATTGCTCATGTAATGTAACTTCTGCAATATTGAAGCTAGCAATTTTATATTTGACATGCATGTGTATCTCATGGAGCTGCACATTTTGAGTGGTGAAGGGTCAAGGCCAAGGTCATCCTTCAAGGTCAAACATCATATAGGGGGACATTGTGTTTCACAAACACATCTTGTTTACAAATACATTAAAGGGGTGCAGTGCAGTTCATTTTACACAAATCCTTTAAAGGGTTATAGTTCAGTCATTAATCAGGTTAAACCACAGGTACTTGAAAAAAAAATTTTGGTCCTTATATATATATAATAAGAGTAAAGGTATCCAACGATGATTTCACAGGTGTATTGAATAACACAATGCAACAACATGAAAGATCAAACAATGCACACATATGTCGTTGTGGTTGCCAGCAGGAAGCGTCCGTCTATGATAAAACACCTTTTATTGAAAATCCACCAAGTTCTTATTTTATTGTGAAAAATCGACCAAAAATTGCCTTCATTCATTACTGACAGATGGACGTCCGGAATTACACACTACGATGTTGGGGTCATATTTGTGAAACTTTTAGCTGTTTTGGACATACTTGGGGGATTTTCATCAAATAAAAGGTGTTTTATCATAGATGGACGCTTCCTGCTGGCAACCACAACGACATATGTGTGCATTGTTTGATCTTTCATGCTGTTGCATTGTGTTATTCAATACACCTGTGAAATCATCGTTGGATACCTTTACTCTTATTATATATATAAGGACCAAAAAAAAAAATTCAAGTACCTGTGGGTTAAACAATATACAAACATTGTCCCTGTTAATATTTTAAGTGTGCTGACAGGCAAGCGCAATACAGTTCTACCAGCTTTACATTTTTATGTCAAATACACCAGTTTTTGGGCAGCCTTAATGTATAACAAATAAGATCTTATGTATGGAAAATTTGCATTCTGGCATTTTAAAATGAGCAAATGTTGCTGATTCAGCTATAAGGTCACAAGTTTAAATCTCTTGAGTTACCTTTATATACCTTTTATAATCAATTATACATAAATACTTACACTTATCAGCATGAATCAATTGGACTTTATTACTTACCAGTTGTTACTTATTTATGTATTCTTCAGTAACCTTTATTTACCTTTAATAATCAATTATACATAAATACTAACACTTATCAGCATTTATCATGCGGACTTTATTACTTACCAGTTGATAACAATTTAAACTTAAACAACGCTCATTTTTATTTCATTACAAAGCCCCTTTAAACATACATAATTTATTGATATATGCAAACCATTATGCTAGTCTTCAATGTTTGCTGTATAATTATCAGACAGGAGTTGAAGCACCTTTTTAATGAGATGAAAGATGATACATGTTCATTCAGTAACCCAATAGTCATCAAATATATTCACTATTGTAGTAAACAATTGGCGTTAAGGAATGCATTGGAATGTGTTGGACGGGCAATATGCATGGCCTCAATTGTGGTTACTTTATTGTAAACAATAATTGCAGGTGTATATCAATCTTAAGTTACAAAATGTACATTTTTTGCTCACCTTTGTGGTGAGATTTTTTGCTTGACTTGTGTCTTCCGTTAGTCATGCTATGTGCATTTTCAACAATTGTTTGTGAACTCTCTAGAGTCAACATTTATTGCGCAATCTTCATGAAATTTGGTCAGAACATTAATTTTTTGTCCAAATGAAATCTCGGCCTAGTTTGATACTGGGTCATGTATATGTGGGGTTTAAAAATTAGCGTTTTAACACACTCGTTTCCATATTTATTGTCCAATCTTAATTATACTTCAGAACATTTGTCCCAATGAAAGTTTGAAACTGGGTCATTTGTGGTTTAAAACTAGGTCACTAGGTAAAATTAAAGAAAATAATCTTGGGAACTCTCTAGATGCCATATTAATGGTCCAATCTTCATGATACTTTAATTCAAAACATTTGTATCAATAATATCTGAGCCAAGTTTAATACAGGGCCGAGTTTGTACAAAACTAGGTCTCTGGGTCCAATGAAGAAGTCAAATGTGTGATAAATGGTTCCAGTCTATTTAAAATATGCCTCAGGCTGGTTAGTTTTTTTCATTTGGCTAGTAGCCTATAGTAAAGCATTAAGCTTTTTACAAGTAATATTTTTGACCCTGGATTCATGGAACTTAACAGAAAAAATTACATTGTGTTGTTATGATAACTGGAATGAAGTTAAAAACAAGTGTGGTTTGTTCAAAAGCATAGCTGCCATTTGTTGGGGGAAGTTTCCCTTTATGTCCATTTTGAAACCTTGTGAATGAATAAAAGACATGCGCTGTAAGTCATAAAAATGCAATTCATTTATAATTCAAACATTACAAGCACCAATAACAACTTATGAAATGGCAATTGGTATCTTTTCTCCATCATATTAATTGAATTGTTGATTTGTATATGTTATAGAAAGTTCTTAAATATGATACAGATGTGTATGGATCATTGGGTGGCCTAATTTTTGCTTAATTATCAAATTTATTTAAGTGCATGTTTATAACAAACAAAATCAAATCAAAATAAGAAATGTAACTCTGCACATCCAAGAGTAGCTAGTTGTCTCCCTTGACAGGTGTTTGAGCCATGACATGTCTGGTTTGTGCTATCCGAGATCTGATTGGTTAGTTTGTCAATATTGTATTCCTAAGGGCAGAATGTGTATGTCCTATAGATAGTATGGTTGACATAATAGAAAAGTTGAGTGGACAGAGTGAACTTGGGATTTTAACACACCTGTGTTTATTTATATGAGGGGGTCATTTCTTTTCAAGGATATATGTGACATTCTAACTAATTGGATTATCAAAGGAGTATATATGGAATTATATGCTTAATTCAAAATAAGTTAGTAAGTTGTGATTAATGAATTAGATGTGACTAACAATGCTAACACAATACAAAGGTGAAGGGTACTAATACTAACATGACAAATGTTTTTAACAATCCCATCATAAATACATTAAATAAAAATGAAAATAAAGTTAACCTAAATCATAAGCTTTATTATTTTTATTTAAAATTAACCTAAATCTTAAATGACTTAATCGGAATTTACATGAAAATACTAATGTATTCATAAACTATAAAAAAAATCATTCACTCATTAAGACAACTAATATTTATGTAACAATTTAAGAAATAAATTTGGAAATAATGTTTTTTTTAAAGATGACGCACCTTAGAATAATGACACATAAGACAAATGTTTTTTTTCAGGCTTTAACATCAAAGTGTTAAAACTAGGTCACATTGGATTGGTTTTCAAATAGCTGTCACTCATTCACAATGTCCAACATGCTTTAACTACTCCCCTCTCGCCTTAAGGTGACCATATGTCTATCAATATTTCTTTTATTAAGGCAATCTTAATCAATTAACAATATTGTATTATTTATTATGTACCTGACAATTGTTAACTGCACTGGTATTGGACACATGCTTATTTAACACTTGCCTGTAGTTTTTTTATTACCTTTATTGAACTAGTATACATACCTTCATACCTTGTAAAAGATAGCATCAGTGTAAACAACGGCTTCAATAAAACTGTTATTTACTGATAACAGCTATACGTTCAATAAACAAAGACACCAGATTTTAGTCGCCTTATATCATTTCAAGATTTATTTACTATAGTCATCTTTAAAATCTCGAGGTAGGGCAATATTTTTAAGTTGCTATTTTCTTCAGAATTATTTGAAGAGAAAACGTAATAACATTTTTCTTTCCATTGGCCTTTAGTATATTTGTTTGTGGAAAAAAAATGTAATGCAAGAAATGTTTGAGTTATATTATTGATCAATAAATATTAAGGAGAAACACAACTAAATAAAACAATGATTTTATGTGCTAAGGTATGAAAAATATTCAATGAGTTAAATAAGAAAATGTTTGGATAGGATATCTTCTCATTAAGATATTAAATGAAATAAACATTTTTTTAATGTGAATGAAGATCTGTTTTAGATGTTAACTAAAATAAAATTATTATAAATTGTGTATGGAGTAATTTGAGGTGGATATGGTTATGCTTGATCTGCTCCACATTATGCAATACTATAATGTTGTATTTGTTAAAAAAAAAATAATCACACAAACACTCGTAAATGTAGGTAATTTCATAAACAAGGAAGAAATGTCAATGTAATACAGACCTTTTTTGTTCCTTATGATGTTATAAAATATCTTTACGGCAAAAGCTAGTAACAAATCGAATGCAAATACATTTTAAGTCCCAAAAACAATTCCATTACAACTGAGCTGAGTGCTGTGACCATGGAAATTAAAGGAAAAGAAGTGATTTTATAGACGAACTGTGCCCAAATAACAGCTTAAAAACCTTATGTGTCAGTGCAAAGTGCTCACATACATGATCAGAAATCTGACGTAAAATTGGATATATAGTAAACATATTTTGGAAGGAAAATCACAAGGATGTAACAGCGGGGCGTACCTATGTATGGTGGTATATGGTGTTGTATTGTATTTTGTATTTCCTAGGTCTGCGATGATCGTCATCTTCTAGCCATAGTAGTCTTCTAGTTCACGATGTTGTGCGTGGCGCTGTTTGTGCTGCTGGCAGCCGCAATCCCCTTACATGCACAAGAAAGTGGTAAGTCTCGCAACAGTTGTTAAAAATAGTTAGTGGTAGATTGTGATGGCAAATATGCATTTGGTACACATTTTTGCCCCCCCCCCCCCCCCCCCAACCACAAAAATCTGTACATGTATTTAACAACATTGGTATTTTTAATTTTTTGTTAGGACAAGTCAGATGTCAGTTTCCATATAACCAAAACTCTCAGAGAAAAAGAAACATAACACCAAAAAAATTGTTGCAGGTCTAAAATGACATACACTAGTTACTGTGGTATGTTAAGAAAACTATATTACAGTCTCAATTTTAGTAAGTTAGATAATTATGATTTTAGATGGAATCCAGAAAACAAATTTTACATGTGTGATGCACAAAGCTCTAAAACTAAATAAATGCTGCTTGCTATACAACAATATTTTGTTTACCAGTATTGCATACTTCTTAATGCAGGAAACAAACTATATCACTGAAAACAAACAAGAAATATCTTTAAAAAAGATATACGGCGTTGATTGTGGTCGATGTTTATGAACGATCAAAAGTTATCTCCATGAGATAAAAAGTAGCGGATGCCTTTTTTCTGCCCAGTTCTTAGCTACATCATAAGCAAATCAATTACGGGGTGTTGCGCCAGATTTCGTGGCTTATTTTGCTTTATGTGATATTATTGCTCAGATATCTATATTTACAGAATAGAAAAACACAACATGAAAATAAACGAGTGCATATAGGTCAGCCGGCAATACTCGAATCTTATTTAATTGAATAATTATAGTATAGTGAATTATTGTGCTCATGCTTAATAAACTGGTCTAAATGGATAAAAATTTCTAATTAATTTTATCAAAATTGGTCCTTATCATGCAAATGTTGAAACCATATTAAAAATCGATGATTGACATACCACAATAATATCGCCGAATATCTTTATTTAGGTTCTTTCTGATCAAAACAGACTTCAAGTGCACAAAGTTTACGAGACGGCGTTTATATAAAGATTTCTGCAACTGACCGCAAACTGACCTTGATACCTTGCGGATTGAATGCAATGCATTACAGTCACTACGTTATTGTCAGTAAGACCGGTGTAACACAATGATCGCAACCCCTTCTGCGAACTCCGGTGATGAACTGTATATAAACTCTGACTTTCACAAATGGCCGCTTTTGCGCTGGTAATTCTCTGAAAATAAAAGGTGAACGCACAAACTGTATTTATTTGGAAAATTGATTGTAAAACTGTTCTATCTATTGAGCCTTTTCATTAGAGATAAAATTGTTTCATGCAGTAAAACAGTGTTACAAAGACGTGGATATGTTTCCAATGTTCTGGTGTTATACTCAAATCAGCCAATGGAATAAATGAAGTGTATTCATTCGTACCTAGCCGCAGGAAATTTTATTTGAGTATTATTGGACACTTACAACGGTCAAGTCAGGGTGAAAAGCTGGCTTAATACAGCTTACGCCGAAAAAATGCAAAGAGACATTAATGTAATGTTAATGCATACACTTAACTGTTTATCTCTCAATAAGGCAAAATTAATATTATGAATTATCTTTTTATGAGTCATGGGGGCTATGGAAGAGTTTTGAAGACATTCATGTAATTCCCTTACTGAAGCTGAGGGTTTATTGAGCAGTTACATGTGTAATTGTCTGGGACAAGTTTTGTTGCAACACCCGATTTCTGTAAGAAGTTGCTCCTCTCAGTCTTGTTTCCATGAATAATTAACATGGATTGTGTGCTCTTGTCTTACAACACTTTTAAAGCAAAGACACAAATAGGAATATATTCCAGGTTTTGTCTCAGCCACTGGTTATCATGATGGCCTCATACAGTGTCAGCCAAACCAAGTTTCACTTTAAGACAGGCAACAGAGCTTTGTATGTACCTGCAGAATACTTAAGGTTTATCATGCTTGTTTATTGGGGTGGGGGGGGGGTAAACATCTTTTGTATTAAGTAATAAGTTACTGCCCACCTTCTTCTTCACATACCAGTGGTCATTCAAACATAGTTTGCCAGAGGTAATTTGTATACTACTAACTTACACAATGGTCACCAGATTGTTATCATATTAATGTTGTGTTTGGTAATGGTTTGCCTGTTCATATTTACATTCCTGATTGGGCAATAATATTTCTATTGCATAATATAATGCTGTATTGGCAAGCAATAATATGCCTGTTAGTATGAGATGGGTTTTTTTAACTTTCATTAAAATTAATGACGTGTTTTACTACTCTTTAAATGGTATCGGTTGTAAAATTCTTCTTGCCTGCTTGAATTGGTGCCATTAACCCATTTATGCCTAGTGGACTCTCCCATACTTCTAAATTGGATCAATTTATTTCCAAAATTAGGGATGTCTAGTACATTTATTTCTATATTTAGAATATTTCTTACAGAAATTCCTTTAAGCAAACAGCGCAGACCCTGATGAGACGCTGCATCATGCGGCGTCTCAGCTGGGTCTACGCTGTTTTCCAAGGCCTTTTTTCTAGACGCTAGGCATAAATGGGTAAATTTTGCACATTTAAATTTAATGAAATCATGAAAGAGTTATTACTGAAATTCATATAAAATAAAATGTAAATCATTTTCACCCTATGTTTAGCAAAACAATTGTTCATATAAGTTTTGATACAGTTATTGTAAAAAAAACCTATACATGGGCATTTTGTATTTGTCTGTCAGAGTTGCAATTTTGGAGAAAAAAAAGATTGACATGCAGCTGTCAAGAGTGGCACATGCTGTGTAATTTGATGATGTAAAACGTTTTCTTTTTATTTTGGCTGATTCCGATGATTGTTTGTTGCTCTACACAAGAGGGAATGTCAAAAATAACAAAGGCATAAAAATGAGGAACAAACTGATTGAATAATGGGTCCATGGCTGATTGGCAATCCCTTGGATATTGCGACAAATTTGATTTATAGATTTACCTTGGATTACTATTGATAAATCCAAACGAAATTAATGGCGACTACAACATAAGTAAGGGCAACCAAATTGTGTCTGCTGGTGTCCCTTCAGGATTAGAGGCTTTTAGCAGATTATACACCCCTGAGTAAACAAGACTAAATATGTGGCTTTTAATGCTATGAACTTGATGTATATTTCTGATGGACTTTTTTCATGCAACAAGATTTTAACATTATGTATAATTTAAAAAATGTTATTTCCTCTATACAAAAGGCAAAGGTTTTGGGTTTCTCATTGGAGAAAGAACACCTGTTCACTTGTATAATGACACTAAATCAAGGTCACCAGAAAACAATGGTTTTTTTCTTAGCCCAGTTAGGAAGTGACACATACAGTCTACAGAATCCAGGTGGCATTTTGATAGTTTCTTATGCGCTGCACTGGATTGAAAATAGTGGCTAGACACACTATAAATATTTTGGGTTTTCTTTAACTCTTCCAGTGCTGGAACCAAATTTTGAAGGCTATTGCAAACAGTTAAGATCAAGATGAGACGCCACAGAACCTGGCGTCTCATCAGGATCCAAACTGTTTGCTTTTCTGATAGTATTCTTTGAAAAAAATCGAAGAAAATACTAATTTTAGAAATTGAGCAGACAACATTTTAGCAGACGACAAATTTCCCAGCATGCAAAGGGTTAACCGTGTTTTAACAGACGAAATGACACTGTCCTTATCAGGCTTGTATTACATCATACCCTGTGAAAAATGCCTACTTTGTGACTGTGATTCAGTGGTAAGGTATTTTAATACCTGTGGTTGGCTTTCTAATATATACACAGGCTCGTTCTATGCCCCTATTTGGTGGTTTCGGTTTGAATGTTTGAGCATGTTACAAGGTGACATTGCTGGCTGTAAAATCTCGTTTATATTTTGTGAAGGGACTAGCTATAAAATACAATAATTTGTGGTGTAATTTTATGGCCTGGCATAAGATGCAAATAGTGTAAAATCAACTCAAGCATTATATTCATACAAAACAATAGTGATCTTTGTGCTTTCGTACTGTAATCAATCAAATTGCTTTAATTTATGAGTTTAATTTTTCTTCAAAAATGGGCTGTTTAATTAATAAAAAATCTTACTTACAGTAAGAAAGTGTACATTAGTTTTAGTTGCTACTTCAGTGTAAAGCATATGATTATATATTATTCACATGGTGTAATTTAATCATTTAGGAACCATAGGCATTCTGTTTTTTAGGACACTTAAGAAATTTCAAGGGCAAAAACAATTTTTAAGAGTCAACTTTAAGACATTTGTTGTCCATTAAAGCATTAATAGTGACAACAAGCAACATAGATAGCCAATCAAATGATACCAATCATTACTATAGTGACACAAACTTCATCTAATATTGCCCAAAGCAAAGTGGCATCTCTCACCCATAATTGGATTTCATCGTTGGGCAGTCTTCCGCCATGATAGTATTTTTCCCAGGGTGATATACCTTTTTCTAGACAACATTATGGTATTGTTTAATATCATTTATAGGCCTCGCCTTTTCCTGGGAGACTTTTAGGTGTTTAAATTGAATCCTTCCCCTTCTTCCAAAAACCTGCACATACGTTACGCATTCATACTGATTATGAATTATGATATTTGTAAAGCTCAATCCTAGATTATCTTTGTTTTCATTCTGCATTTGTTTTATTTTCCTCTTCTCTGCAATTATTTTCTGTTTTAATGCCATCCATATAGTGATCACACTGTCTGTCTGTCCGTCCGTCTGTCTGTCTGTCCATCACACTTTGGGTTTAGGTTTTGAAAAATGGTCATAACTTTTATGTCGCTTCAGATGTAACCTTCATATTTGGTATGCATGTGTATATGAACAAGGCCTTTCCATAGGCACACACATTTTGACCCTTTGACGTTGACCTCAACTAAGGGTCCGCGTTTAGGTTGTGAAATCTGCGTTTAGGTTTCGAAAAATACTCATAACTTCTATCAAATCGTTTTTCGGGGGCATATGTCATTCTATGGAGACAGCGCTTGTTGTTTGTTTTTTCGCATTTTATCATTATATGCACAATCTGAATTGCTTTATATAACACATATTTTAACAGTTAACAATAAACAAGTGCAAGTCAATTTTTAGCTCATCTATTTTTTGAAAAAAAAAATTATGAGCTATTGTCATCACCTTGGCGTCGGCGTCTGCGTCGGCGTCCGGTTAAGTTTTGCGTTTAGGTCCACTTTTCTCAGAAAGTATCAATGCTATTGCATTCAAACTTGGTACACTTACTTACTATCATGAGGGGACTGGGCAGGCAAAGATAGATAACTCTGGCGTGCATTTTGACTGAATTATGTGCCCTTTTTATACTTAGAAAATTGAAAATTTTGGTTAAGTTTTGCGTTTAGGTCCACTTTTTTCAGAAAGTATCAATGCTATTGCATTCAAACTTGGTACACTTACTTACTATCATGAGGGGACTGGGCAGGCAAAGTTAGATAACTCTGGCGTGCATTTTGACAGAATTATGTGCCCTTTTTATACTTAGAAAATTGAAAATTTTGGTTAAGTTTTGTGTTAAGGTCCATTTTATTCCTTAAGTATCGAAGCTATTGCTTTCATACTTGCAACACTTACTAACTACCGTAAGGGGACTGTGCAGGCAAAGTTATGTAACTCTGACTGGCATTTGGACGGAATTATGGGCCCTTTATACTTAGAAAATTGAAAGTTTGGTTAAGTTTTGTGTTTTGGTCCACTTTACCCCTAAAGTATCATTGATATTGCTTTCATACTTGGAACACTCGCAAACTATCATAAGGGTACAGTAAAAGGACAAGTTGCATAACTCTGGATGTCATTTTTACGGAATTATGGCCCTTTTTTGACTTAGTACATGTAACTTTGAATATATGGTTAAATTTTGTGTTTCGATCCACTTTACTTCTTAAGTATCAAGGCTATTGCTTTCAAACTTCAAATACTTTCATGCTATCATGAGGTTACTGTACCTGGCAAGTTGAATTTTACCTTGACCTTTGAATGACCTTGACTCTCAAGGTCAAATTATTAAATTTCTCTAAAATTGCCATAACTTCTTTATTTATGATTAGATTTGATTGATACTTTGACAAAACTACTCTTACCTGACATACCACAATAGACTCCACCCAAACCATCGCCCGTGCCCCCCCCCAACCCCCCCCCCCCTATTTTTTTTTTTTTTCTTTTTTTAAGATCATCTCACAAATGACCACCACACACCCTCACACTATACCCCCCCCACCCCACCCCCTCCCCAATTTTTTTTTAAACAGTTAAAAAACAAAACTATTTATTTTGATTATTTTATGTTTGAAATACCGTCCAACCATCGCACCCAATAATCCCCCCCCCACCCCCCCTCCCCCCACCCGAATCCCCCCCCCCCCCCCTATTTTTTTTTTTTTTTTTTTAAGATCATCTCACAAATTACCACCACACCCTCACACTATACCCCCCCCACCTCACCCCCCCCCCCAATTTTTTTTATGAAACGGTTAAAAAACAAATATTTATTTTTATTATTTTATGTTTGAAATACCGTCCAACCATCGCACCCAGAATCACCCCCCACCCCCCCCCCCCCCCCCCCCCCCCCCCGATTTTTTTTTTTTCCTTTTTTTTCGCATTTTTGGAAGAAAATGTAATAAATGTCCACACCCCCACACAATGCACCGCTCTTCACTCCACCCCTCCCTCCTTTGTGATTGAAAATGAGAGTCCCTTCACCTTTAAAAAGAAAATAGATGAGCGGTCTGCACCCGCAAGGCGGTGCTCTTGTATTCAAAATGATCTTTGGCATATTTAATGGATAAAAAAAACAACCAAACATTTCTCAGATTATTTTGACATTTGAGATTTTCCACTTACATGTAAAAGCATTCCATTTATCAATGCTGTAGTGACTTCTTGGGTGTTGACATTTTTGTTAACACATTTATCGTTTGCTTTCAGCTTTTATCTTTTATCAGAAAGATCACATTTTTTCAATAAAAATTACATAAGAAAATGGGCATAAGGAATTAGGTAAATGCAATCATCAAAGTATTGTTTATACAATTGGTTTTTACATTATCCTAGTCTTATTTATAAGACGTGCAAAGAATTTAGAGATAGTTTTTAAATGGGCTAAATTATTTGGAAAATATTACCAATATAAAAAGTAGCTTAATATTAATGAGAGTGTCAACAAGTTGGACTAGACAATATTCTTGTTTGAATCTGTAAGAGATTGGATTTTAATGAGAAAAACAGATTGTTTATGCACTTTTGATTTTATTCCAATTTTAAGTCAATTTTAATTAACTTGCCTAATTACAACCTGGAGCTGTACTGCTTTTCTGTTAAGTTTTATACATACATTTTGCAAAGTTAAAAAATACAGCATCAATCAATTCTTGTTAATGCATTGACACCTCTGGCCATGGAAGGGAACAGTGTCGCCGTTGATGATGATATTGCATGCTGCTTCGGCTTCCTTTTCATCGGTTTCATGTTGTGGCAACCTGACACTAGTAATAAGGCATCTCTCGTTCTCACAAAATTATTGTCATTGATCTTTTTTACGGGGACTTTTTTTATTGCAATATCAATACATGGTATGTCTCTCTGCATGGACATGGACAGTTTCTATATATGTGTGCGGACTGGTTCTTTTTTATTTAAATCGCAATGTTAGAGATTTTATCTTTAAATTTTGTTTGATTAACAGTACATTTACAATGGCTGTATTGCATTACCAATTTACCATGATTGGTATTGTTTAATCAGTTCATTAAAACAGAATATTCACATTCTAAGAAGGTAAAAAAACTTAAAGATCCTAAAATAAACATACAGAATTTCTACACATTTTTACAATGCACTTAAGACAATCAAATAATTGTAACCGTTATATCCAAACAAAACAAATGTTTGTTGTTTGTTTAACAGAAGATCTGTCTCTTTTTTTATCGAATTTATTTATTATATGTTAAATCATACTTTAAATCATTATTTCACTTAATACAGTAACACCAGTATTAGAAGATTACACTGATACAGTATCAAGCAAGTACCAAATGCATATTTCCAGTAGTTATTTATTTTGTGCTTAAGTATTTTATTTCAGGCTACAGACAGATTGCAGCTATTTTTCAGCAAACAGAAATTTTGAGCATTCAGGGGTGTCAATTTTCCGGATTATTCCGGAAATCCGGATTTGAGCCGTCCAGGCTCCATTTTGAGATGCAAGGAAAATCCGATTAGTTTGTTTTTTTTGGGGGGCGGACACATTCTTGAGTGCACGATCATTTGAGAATGACTATTGTTAAGCCTCGTCTGCATTCCGGGCTTTTGCGCTCGGTATCAATTCTGCCCAGTCTTTTATTTATGGATTTCTGATTGTTAATCAGCTGGCACTGACATGTCATGAACAGTAACTGACGAAACCTCTACGAATGTTGCAAATGTCCGCCATCTTGAAAATTTATATAATCTATTAGCAAAGTAAAGCACAGCAGTATCATATTTTAAAACAATATGTCAACCAAAGTATATTGATTGCGTATTTGCTAGGTTACTGGTTTTCATTTTCTGCAGTCGTTTCGGACAGTCGTTTTCGGATATGGTATGGTTTGTTAATTTAATTTATCTTCGACGTTCTTTATAACATTTTTAATAGAATGATGTTTACACATGCAATGTTACGGATGGTCTGGTTGATAATATTTTGCTTTGTACTTACCAGAAATTGCACCTAGAAAGAAAGACTGTAAAAAAGAACAATAAGCCGGGGAGGCTCTGCTCTCTATTCCCTTTATCCTACGGCCTCAGACTCTCGGCTTAATTTTCCGGATTTCAAATTTGGGACAATTGACACCCCTGGCATTTCATTTTAATATTGAAAAAAAAAAATTTGGCTAAATGGTTTCCTTGGTATATTTATCTCTTAAATACCCAGCTGATGAGACTGAAAATGGAATCCTTGTTTTGTGTGAACTTCTAATTTTTTAAGAAACATTAAAACAAATTGCATAAGATAAATTTTTGGTTAATTTAGGGGTCATTTGCCTGATTTGATGCTTAAAAAATGCCACTGCTATTAAAGGCAAAACAGCTGTTGTAGCAGACTGCTTCATTTAAAATGTTATTGTATTATGTAATGTACTCTTAAAAAGCTCACCTGAGCATAAGATGCTGATGTTTATCTTTTGTGATCACCGTATGTCCATCATTTGTTTTCTGTTGCGCATTGTCTTTTGAAAACTTTTACCTTGTGAACATTAGTGATGCCACATTAATTGCCCAATCTACATGTACATGAAACTTGGTAAAAAAAAATTGTTGCCATGATGTTTCAGCCTTGTTTAAAACTGGGTCACATGGGGAAAACACTACCGGGTAGGCACAAGGTAAACTTAAAGAAAAAACCTGTGAACACTCTAGTACTCACAGTTTTTGCCCTATTGTCATGAAACTTACTCAGAACATTATTTCGAATGATATCTCAGCCTGGTCCAAAATTTGTTTGGTTTGTCGACACGAGAGAGCAGGGCAATTTTTTTATGCCAATTGTAAAACCTTGTGAATACCGAGGAAGTCACTGTTTTATTCCAATCTAAATGAAACTTGCTCTGACTATTTGTTATAATAATATCTCAGCTGAGTTAGAAATGGTTACAGTAAGATGAAACAATTGCCACTGGTGTCCAGCAGTTTTCTTTGAATGACAATAGTTAAACCTTTTGAACACACTAGAAGTCACATTTTTGCCCAATCTTCATACAATTGATTAGAACATCTGCTCTAATGGCATCTTGGCCAATTTGAAAAACAGTTTCCATCTTTTGAAAACCGTGGTGGTAGGGCAATTTTACATAATATATGACTATAGTGGAAATTTAGGAGCAATATTTGGTGCCCGATTATCATAAAACTTGTCGAAAACATTTTTCATTTTTTCTTATAATATCTCAGCCGAGTTTGAGAATTGTTCTGGTTGTACCAGGGATGAGTCAGTTTTCCTTATTGGGTAAAGTGAAAGCTTGCAAACACTCTAGAAGTGTTTTTTCTATGTTCATGACATGTGCTCAGAACATTTTTGCATGATATATTGGCTGTGTTATATTATGGTTCCAGTCCGTTGAAAAACATGTCTGCCAATTAAGAGAAGGGGTCTTGGCTGTAGTGGAACCATTTGAATACATTTTTTGCTGAATTATCATGAAACTTGCTCAGAAATATTATTCAAATGATAAATGGGCAAAGATAGGAAATGACTCTTGTTTGTTAAAAAAACAACAGGTTTTTTATGGGGTGGCAGTCTTTTGTATTGCTATAGAAATAAATTTTACCAGCTCAAAACTGATCAGTTTATTTGGGTCTCAGGTGAGCGCCTTAGGAACGTTGGCCCTCCGATTAAAGATAATAATTAATATGTTCTTAGTTTATTGACTTTTTATGTCCCCCACTATAGTAGTGGGGGACATATTGTTTATGCCCTGTCTGTTGGTCTGTACGTTGGTCTGTTTGCGCCAACTTTAACATTTTGCAATAACTTTTGCTATATTGAAGATAGCAACTTCATATTTGGCATGCATGTGTATCTCATGAAGCTGCACATTTTGAGTGGTGAAAGGTCAAGGTCATCCTTCAAGGTCAGAGGTCAAATATATGTTGCCAAAATCGCTCATTTTATGAATACTTTTGCAATATTGAAGATAGCAACTTGATATTTGGCATGCATGTGTATCTCATGGAGCTGCACATTTTGAGTGGTGAAAGGTCAAGGTCATCCTTCAAGGTCAGAGGTCAAATGTATGAGGCCCAAATCGCTTATTTTATAAATACTTTTGCAATATTGAAGATAGCAACTTGATATTTGGCATGCATGTGCATCTCATGGAGCTGCACATTTTGAGTGGTGAAAGGTCAAGGTCATCCTTCAAGGTCAGAGGTCAAATATATGTGGCCCAAATCGCTTATTTTATGAATACTTTTGCAATAGTGAAGATAGCAACTTGATATTTGGCATGCATGTGTATCTCATGGAGCTGCACATTTTAAGTGGTGAAAGGTCAAGGTCATCCTTCACAAGGTCAAGGTCATCCTTCAAGGTCAAACATCATATAGGGGGACATTGTGTTTCACAAACACATCTTGTTTGCATAGAAAACTGTAGTTAAACATATGATGATAAAAGAAACATGAAAAAATATTAAATTATCTTTTTGTGCAAAGAAATCAATTTATCAAGGAATCAATTAAAGTTGTTGTCACATGGGAGAAAGACTTGCATTTTCAATGAAGTAAATGGAATTAGAAGTACTCATTAGATAATTAAATCTGTTAAGTGATTGATGGTACAACTATGTGGGTCACACACTCCCAATTCAATAATGATTGTGTCGATCGATTGATTAACTTTCTGTGTGTGTTTGTTTTTTACTTGACATTCTTTGAGATCTAAGGTTCATGACTACTTAGTCTCAAATTTAAAAGTGCAACAAATGAATAATCCAAGCTCAAGTGTACAAATAAGCAATTGCTCTTGTTTGTCAATATATGATGTTAAACTTTAGACCTAGTTTGAAAGTGAGAATTTCGGTTTTAATGAATTGCTGCATCTCGTATGCTTTGTGTGTATAAAGAAACAGAAATCATAAAAAAGGGAAAACATTTTGTCACCTTGTATGTGATGGGGGCTGCTCTTATTTGCAACAAAGGCTTGCCCTTGGGTGTATTAAGTACCCTTTGATGATGTTGCCTGTGATTTTATTGATATTATGGAGAACTTTATTCAGCAATGTACATCAGACAAGGTACTAAATGCACCATTGTGGGATTGAATTATGTATTTGGAGTGGTTTATTGCACTTTGTTTACCACGCTATGTACTCCACACAACAGTCTTTGTGCAGACTATTGTACTAAGGTTTTGAAAAAGTTATTTCTTAAGTTTAAAGTGCAAAGGATAATCAGATTAATGTGTATTTAAAGTAGTTGTTCCGGTTACTAATTGAGTATTAATTTAAGATTATTGATCACTTAACATTCATCAGAAAATATAATGTTTTCAAGTCAAATGGAACTACATAATGTCAGTGTAATGTACAGGTACCAGATGTCATAATGAAGTACAGGATGTCATAGTGAAGAATGTAATGTATTCATTTTCTAAAAAAACTGCTTATTGCAAAGTACAATAAATTGTCAGAGCAACAAACCATATGATTGTACTTTGTTTAAAATAATTATATTTATAGACAAAAACAGATCAATTGCAACTGTTTTGGATTTCTTATATCTTGGACAGTGTCCAAGAAAAAATTCTTCTATCAACCGCAGAAAGTTCCTTTACATATTGGATTGAACCAAATATGCTTTAGTTTTCCATTATGTCAATAGTCTTACTGCCAATTTGAAGCTTAATTTGGTTTCTGTAGGAAGCTTTGTAAATATTTCATTGACTTTAAGAAAAAGTAATAAATGGGCAGTGCCCTGTAAAAAGGGGGTTTAATGCATGTGCGTAAAGTGTTGACTTGTCCCAGATTAGCCTGTGCAGTCTGTTTACAGAAAGTCTCTTCTTCGCAAAAATCCAGTTTAGGGGGAAAGTGTCGTCCCTGATTAGCCAATGTGCAGACTGCACAGGCTAATCTTGGATGACACTTAACGCAATTGCATTTAACCCCCTTTTCACAGAATGCGACTCAAATATTTTATTGGTGAATGGTGGTGTGAGAGAAGTGTTCATTTTTATGCAAAAGAATTGTTCAGTAAGAGATGTGTTCATTTTTACGCAAAAGAATTTTCTGTGAGAGATGTGTTCATTTTTACGCAAAAGAATTGTTCTGTGAGAGATGTGTTCATTTTTACGCAAAAGAATTGTTCAGTGAGAGATGTGTTCATTTTTATGCAAAAGAATTGTTCTGTGAGAGATGTGTTCATTTCTATGCAAAAGAATTGTTCAGTGAGAGAAGTGTTCATTTTTATGCAAAAGAATTGTTCAGTGAGAGATGTGTTCATTTTTATGCAAAAGAATTGTTCAGTGAGAGAAGTGTTCATTTTTATGCAAAAGAATTGTTCTGTGAGAGATGTGTTCATTTTTATGCAAAAGAATTGTTCAGTGAAAGATGTGTTCATTTTTATGCAAAAGAATTGTTCAGTGAGAGAAGTGTTCATTTTTATGCAAAAGAATTGTTCAGTGAGAGATGTGTTCATTTTTATGCAAAAGAATTGTTCAGTGAGAGATGTGTTCATTTTTATGCAAAAGAATTGTTCAATGTGAGAAGTGTTCATTTTTATTCAAAAGACAAAAGTTCATGATTATGTAACATAGTGGATTTGTGCACATGATCATGCATTAGATTGATTTTGTGGGGCTTGTGAGATGTGATGCACTGGCAGCCATTTTTATATTTTAATACAAAAACAACTTCTGACATAGAATGCATAATTTGCTTAAAATCCACTGTGAGTAAAATACCTCAGGAAAAAAATGAAGAATATGAAATGAATGTAATCTTATGTATTGCTTTCAAATTGTGGGACCCATTTGTAGACCTTCATTCATGTGTTTCTTTGCACTTGTCTTTTACTCCCAGAGCACTTCAGTCCATCATCAATATTTGATTAACCTGCCATTATGCTTGCCTCCTGGCTTTTTGTGGATGGAATTTCCTTGCCTTGAATTGTATCTATTGACTTTAATGACACTGATGTCTAGAGAAAAACTTTGTCTTAATGATAATCTTTAGAACCCAGGTTTGTTTTTTCACCCTCTTACTGTTTAGTTCATGGTTTGCAGTAAAATAGGTATATTAGGTAGATTTTTAAAAATGTGTGTATGTCTTTGTAGAATTCTTTAAATGCCAGCAGAACTCAATACCAGCAGACAGTAATTGATGTATCTATCTTCAGTCTGTCAGCTCAGATACTTCCAAAGAAGTGGTTTGCATTGAAGTAGTGAAACAGCTTCATTTGATTGTTCAAGTTTTGTGCTGGAATTCGAAATCAATAACGTCTCAGGCATGCCTGCATCCCATGGGAAAAGAGACAATCACTAATTGAACTGTAATTGCCAATCTCTTTCGTTTGAGCTTTTGTCATCTTGTGGAGCCATTGGAGTTTAGAGAGCCGTTATAACATCATTGAGCTGGGGGTGTGTCTTTAATTGCGATGCTGTCAGACCTCTTAAGGCTTTATACTATATTCAGCTTAGTGGAATCTTTGAAAGACGACTGACTTTCCAGTCATTTCTATACATGGTTGAGGTCCAATTTGGCTAAGGCCAAACTTGGCTAAGGTTCAATCTAGCAGGGGTGTGATTTTTCCACTGATCTAGTGAAGGTTCAAATCTGGTTAAGTTTAAATCCGATGAAGGTTAAATCTTTTAGAAACTCAGTTTCTTTTTTTCATTGATAGTTTGGACTGTATACTTATTTTTTCTCACTAGATTGGTTACAAACAACACTGATCAAGTTTGTTATTTATTTTCATTTTTTCACAAAATGTCAAATAATTCAAAACTAAAATGATATAATGCTTTCCAATGTTTTTATGCACCCGATAGGGTGGCATATAGCATTTTAACCGTCTGTCAGTCTGTCTATCCGTCCATCCGAAAACTTTAACATGGGCCATTACTTTTGCAATATTGAAGATATCAACTTGATATTTGGCATGCATGTGTATCTCATGGAGCTGCACATTTTGAGTGGTGAAAGGTCAAGGTCATCCTTGAAGCATACATGCCATATGTCTCGGATTGTCCGGGATTGTCCCGGAAATGAAGAACGTGTTCCGCAGTCCTGGATTTTACAAAATCCATATATACATGTAACTTATCATAGGTTTAACTGCATCTCGAATCACTGTGTTCCCACTAATCTGCAGCGTCTTCATGGCAATGCCTACCCGAATAGGTGACTACGCTACGTGTCAAAATCGATCAATTAACAAGGGTCCTATTATCATATCGATTGTCTCACGTTTGCAGTCAAACCGAAAATGCGACATTGTTTGATGTGGTTGTTAATTGGCTTTAATATACTGATTTTATCGCAGTTTGGCGCACGCTTTAAATGAGCGACAACACTCATAAGCAGTGTAACTGCAGTAAGATCATGCAGACGACAAGTGACGTTATTTTCATAAGCGTGCGATTTTATGACAGTTTGTTGAATTAATTACGCACAACTGTAAATGTTTCGTTCGATTTTCAAATGAGCAATATTCAATTTGTAACCCGAAACACGCTTCCGACTAGTTATGCTTACGCGACATACACAAATTCTAGCGTCAAATAAACAGTGCTTTATCCTTTGTCTCAATAAAAAGCGCGCAAAAATTATGCAGACATGTAGGACATCACATGGAAAATGTGGGTGTATTTTGTGTTGTACAAAAACATGAACATCACGTCAGGCGATTTATGCTCTTTCAGTGGAAAAAACCCGCCCTGACTGGACATTATGCGCTACGAAGTTTTTATGCGGCCGTGGATAGGCCCACGCGTTTCCTGCAGATATGTGACATGTACACAAAAACAATTTGGTGCTCTTTTTTAACATGAAAAACACGTGGCTTGTAACTAGTAACGGAAGTAGTAATGTTTAATTTTACGTAAATAGATATTTCGGATAGTCTTTCGAACTTAGCAATTTACAATGTAAAAAAATGTGTTTCAAAAATTCATATATGTCTATATATATCGCTATATTAATTCATGTCCAGGAAAATCGGCAAAAGTCCCGGAAAATTGAGCTCAATGTCCCGGAATTGGTCTGAAAATTTATGGCATGTATGCTTGAAGGTCAAAGGTAAAAAAAACAAATCCAAGGGAAGTAACAAGCTTTAAAATGAGATAATTTATATTTATCATTTGGCAGGTACAGATCATTTTTACAAGGAAAGTAATATTTTTTAAATGGATATAATCAAAAACAAAAATAAATAAAAGCAGCGCAGTAGGGGGAATTGTGTTTCTGACAAACACATCTCTTGTTTATTCTTAAGTTATTGCAGCTCTAAATTCAACTGATATTTTGTGGTGAATTATTTTGTGTTTAAGCACTGACATTTCAATACATGTAGATGTTTAAACAGATGTAAAGCTGTGGCATAGTTAACATGAAAGGACAGGACACAATGATATTTTAAGAAAACCAATTTGACTTTTTAAACGAAACACCAGCATGAGGTTTGGTAAATTTACTGGCATTTCCGGACAAATCTGATAAAGGTTCAATCTGGTAAAGGTTCAATCTAGTAGAGGCTCAATCTGGTCAAGGTTCAATCTAGTAGAGGCTCAATCTGGTAAAGGTTTAATCTAGTAGAGACTCAATCTGGTAAAGGTTCAATCTAGTAGAGGCTCAATCTAGTAGATGCTCAATCTGGTAAAGGTTCAATCTGGTAGAGGTTCAAGCTGGCAAACATTCAATCTGGTAGAGGTTCAGTCTGGTAAAGTTTCAATCTAGTAAAGACTCAATCTGGTGAAGGTTCAATCTGGTAAAGACTCAATCTGGTGAAGGTTCAATGTGGTAAAGGCTTAATTATGTTTCAGGTTCATGTTTTGTAAAGGTTCAATTTGATATAGGTTGAAATCTGGTAAAAATTCAATTTGGTTAAAGTTTCATTTGATGGAAGTTTAGTCTGGTTTAGCTGGTTGAACATTGGAGTTTAGATAGGTGGTCACAATATTCACTTGTCTCTCTAGCCATTGGAGTTTAGATAGGTGGTCACAATATTCACTTGTCTCTCTAGCCATTGGAGTTTATATAGGTGGTCACAATATTCACTTGTCTCTCTAGCCATTGGAGTTTATATAGGTGGTCACAATATTCACTTGTCTCTCTAGCCATTGGAGTTATATAGGTGGTCACAATATTCACTTGTCTCTCTAGCCATTGGAGTTTATATAGGTGGTCACAATATTCACTTGTCTCTCTAGCCATTGGAGTTTAGATAGGTGGTCACAAAATTCACTTGTCTCTCTAGCCATTGGAGTTTAGATAGGTGGTCACACTATGCACTTGTCTCTCCATGGGAGTTTAGATAGGTGGTCACAATATTCACTTGTCTCTCTAGCCATATTCAAATCCATACCAAAAACAAGATTTCATTAAAAAATAAAATTGCTGGAATTTTTAGCCATGGTTAAAAAGTTTGCTCAATATTCCAAAGTTCAGAAACACATCATAAAGGCAGAGATTAAAACTTTTTTGATTGCATGTAATTATTAACACATTCTGTGTGAAATCAAATACAAACAATGACTTAATTTATAAATGAATGCCCTTCATTAACTCAACGCTTGAGACTAATGCTCTTGTTTAAAAATCAATTAAGAAATCATTATCCGGTTCCATTAAAGCCATTGAAAATACCAAAGGTTTATTAAGTGAGGAATGTCATCTGAGACCGTCCGGTATTCAGACAAATGAAAGTTGGTTAGGTAATTCGTGCAGGAGACAATGGTGTAGAGATGAAACTTTCCCGATCACTCATTGATCGACATCCCGTAGCATCCCATACGGTAAGGTCAGCAAATATTGGAAATCGTGAAAAACCAGTATCTCACTTGAACATCTTAGAGCCGCGTCAAATCCCTGAATGAGCTTTTGGTATTTTTTTGCTGATTTGCATTTGTATCTATTAAATCCGCTTTTTCTTCTCTCAATTTTCTTTGAGTGCACTGTTAGGTAGTTGAATAGTATAAAAAATGTGTACACTTACTGTTTGAACATGTATATTTGCATTGTATAAGTAAGAAGGAAAGTTTATTTTATGTGACCTTTGTTCATAATCTACATGATATCCAAGCCGAATTATAGTCACCACGTTTCATCAAACCCAGGGTCTTGTGCTATAATACTTAGTTCTTTATATCAAATTAAATCAATGGATTTTTCCTCCGGTCCCGGCCCACCAAATAATAGCATGCAGTAATAAGATAGTGTAATAGTTCAGTGGCTAGAAGCATTAAGTGTCTGGTAAGTACACTCACAATTATGTTCGCTGCAATTCATGTCCACTTTTTCCACCAGTAATTGTGTCACTGTCCCCTGAGACGGCTATGCTGTATTGTTTCCTATGAGCTTTTTTGTCCAATGAATAAAGCTGAAAACAAGATTGGGTTGAAAATAGACCTCTTGGTATCTGATAAAGAAATGGTAAGCTGTTACAACCATTTCACAATCAATTCTTTAATGTGCCCCAATTGTTTGTTTTTATGCCCCCGAAGGAGGGCATATAGTGATCGCACTGTCAGTCTGTCTGTCTGTCTGTCTGTCACACTTTGCGTTTAGGTTTCGCATAATGCTCATAACTTCTATTTCGCTTCAGATGTAACATTCATACAGTACAGCCAACGCAGAACAAACACAATCCTCGGTTACGCCACGGACCAAATCTTAATACTTGGCCACCGCGTCGTGAAATGAGGCGGCGTATCACCGAGGCATTCGGCATCGATCCGCGCAACGACGCAGAGTCTATATTAACCTTGCGTGCTTTCACGAAATAAATCCGCCGCATACGTACGCGGCGGATCGAGTGAAAAGATATCCACCTACATGTACATATGTGTTGCGTAGAAACCTAGATTTACGCTTGTTTCATAATTATTATTTTCACGTTTTAATAAGCGATATGACGCGTAATGCGCTTTAACAAATTATCATTAAATTAATTACGCACAACTGTAAATGTTTCGATCGATTCTCAAATTATCATTATTAAATTTGTAATCCGAAACACACTTACGAATTTTAATGCTAACGCGACCTTTGGCAAATTCTAGCGTCAAATACACAGTGCTAAAATATCCTTTGCCTCATAAAAAGCGCGCGAAAATTATGCAGACATGTAGAACGTCGTTTGGAAAGTGTGGGTGTATTTTGTGTAGTATAAATACATGAACATCACGTCAGGCGTAAATGGCGTGTTCAGTGGGGGAAAAAACGCCCCGATTAGACTTTATTTCATCATCTCTTTAAATAGTAACAAATGCCAAAATGTATTTGATACTTAAGAAATATGGAGAATGTTTGTGTATCGTAAATATTTACCAGCATTTGCTTTAAAACTGGAATAAACAGGATTATTGGGTAATTAGTAGCGATATTAACTGTATAATATGAACAAAATGAAACGAGTTTATATACGCATATTCAAACAAAAGTTATAATAAGCTGATAATTAACAAAACAACAAATACGTCTTCACCGTCTTGATTATTGATGTGACTTCAAACTGCTAATTTTCTCAGCTAAAATATAATAGCAAAAACAACATGCAATTAATTTATAAATCCACCATATGCTAGAGCCTTGACCACTTGTATGTGCGAAAACATAATTACGTGACCTTGTTTATGTGTGAAATACATACACTACTAGCGGGAAACAAACTTAATTGGCCAGACACATTAACTATGCTTACATGTATATGCTAATACAATCTGCGCGCAATAAATTTATTATGATTTTAAATATTATTATATATATAATATTTAAATATAACTACATGTAACTAATCATTTTACAAACATTTTTAGCTCATCTATTTTTTTAAAAAAAATTATGAGCTATTGTCATCACCTTGGCGTCGGCGTCGGCGTCCGGTTAAGTTTTGCGTTTAGGTCCACTTTTCTCAGAAAGTATCAATGCTATTGCATTCAAACTTGGTACACTTACTTACTATCATGAGGGGACTGGGCAGGCAAAGTTAGATAACTCTGGCGTGCATTTTGACTGAATTATGTGCCCTTTTTATACTTAGAAAATTGAAAATTTTGGTTAAGTTTTGCGTTTAGGTCCACTTTTTTCAGAAAGTATCAATGCTATTGCATTCAAGCTTGGTACACTTACTTACTATCATGAGGGGACTGGGCACGCAAAGTTAGATAACTCTGGCGTGCATTTTGACAGAATTATGTGCCCTTTTTATACTTAGAAAATTGAAAATTTTGGTTAAGTTTTGTGTTAAGGTCCATTTTATTCCTTAAGTATCGAAGCTATTGCTTTCATACTTGCAACACTTACTAACTACCGTAAGGGGACTGTGCAGGCAAAGTTATGTAACTCTGACTGGCATTTGGACGGAATTATGGGCCCTTTATACTTAGAAAATTGAAAGTTTGGTTAAGTTTTGTGTTTTGGTCCACTTTACCCCTAAAGTATCATAGATATTGCTATCATACTTGGAACACTCGCAAACTATCATAAGGGTACAGTAAAAGGACAAATTGCATAACTCTGGATGTTATTTTTACGGAATTATGGCCCTTTTTTGACTTAGTAACTTTGAATATATGGTTAAATTTTGTGTTTCGATCCACTTTACTTCTTAAGTATCAAGGCTATTGCTTTCAAACTTCAAATACTTTCATGCTATCATGAGGTTACTGTACCTGGCAAGTTGAATTTTACCTTGACCTTTGAATGACCTTGACTCTCAAGGTCAAATTATTAAATTTCTCTAAAATTGCCATAACTTCTTTATTTATGATTAGATTTGATTGATACTTTGACAAAACTACTCTTACCTGACATACCACAATAGACTCCACCCAAACCATCGCCCGTGCCCCCCCCCCCCCCCCCCCCCCCCTATTTTTTTTTTTTTTTTTTTTTTTTTTTTTTTTAAGATCATCTCACAAATGACCACCACACCCTCACACTATACCCCCCCACCCCACCCCCTCCCCAATTTTTTTTTAAACGGTTAAAAAACAAAACTATTTATTTTGATTATTTTATGTTTGAAATACCGTCCAACCATCGCACCCAAGAATCCCCCCCCCCACCCCCCCTCCCCCCACCCGAATCCCCCCCCCTCCCCCCACCCGAATCCCCCCCCACTATTTTTTTTTTTTTTTTTTTTTTTAAGATCATCTCACAAATTACCACCACACCCTCACACTTTACCCCCCCCACCTCACCCCCCCCCCCCCATTTTTTTTTATGAAACGGTTAAAAAACACAAATATTTATTTTTATTATTTTATGTTTGAAATACCGTCCAACCATCGCACCCAAGAATCACCCCCCCCCACCACCCCCCCCCCCACCCCCCCCCCCCCCCCCGATTTTTTTTTTCCTTTTTTTCGCATTTTTGGAAGAAAATGTAATAAATGTCCACACCCCCACACAATGCACCGCTCTTCACTCCACCCCTCCCTCCTTTGTGATTGAAAATGAGAGTCCCTTCACCTTTAAAAAGAAAATAGATGAGCGGTCTGCACCCGCAAGGCGGTGCTCTTGTTAAATTTTATGATGCGCATCGACTCGGCATCATGTCGCGGATCGTGGCTTGCCTCGGCGGACCGATGTGAAGCTTCGCGGCGAAATGCGACTTGCCGCCACATACTGACGCGGCTTCAAAGGCTGACGCGGCATCGACTCGTTTCGCTTTGCCGCCGCGGATCGCGAAATACGTTTGTTCCACGTTGGCTGTACTGTATTTGGTATGCATGTGTATATGGACAAGGCCTTTCCATATGCACACAAATTTTGACCCCTTTGACCTTGAACTTAGGGTCTGGGTTTAGGTTTTGCAAAATGCGTATAGGTTTTGAAAAATGCTCATAATTTCTATCAAAGCGTTTATAGGGTTTATATGGGGCATATGTCATCCTATGGAGACATCTCTTGTTCAAGTCTTTTATTGCTTTGTATCTGTTTACTCATTGGTTTTCATTTTTCATTACAAAATATGCAAAGTATGCAATTCAACTTATGACTTGTGTCAGCAGTTTAAATTGGCTTAATTCAAAAGCAATGTGCAAATGTGGGGGTTTCTACAAATCTGTAGCTACTTGTATGTTTAGATTGAAGTATTATTGCTCCAGTGGGAAATCACCATAAGTAGACATGAAAGATTGGATTTCTCTGTATCTTGGAAACTCACTTCCCCTTGCAGGGGGCAAGGTAGAAAGGGGCGTGGCACAGCCATCCATGAGCCATGACTGCAGGACAGTTGGATCTTTTTAATCTGTCACTTTGTCTTTTAGAACATTTGATGATTAAATGGAATTTAGAGTAATGTACCTTTTGATGATGAAAACTTATAACATGAATATAAAAAGTTTTTTTGTCTTGGAGAAATCAACTTAATTCATAATACATATATACACCTTTGACTTTGAAAAAAATGTGCTTATTGTTTGGTTCATTATCACCTCTGCCTATTGGTGAATTTGGTAGCAAGAACTGGTTCACACAGCATTATTATTGTTTTTATTCCATTAATATGATTATGTAATTCTTAATATGTTGTATGCGTTGCAATTTGTGCTTACTGCTGGATTGTAAAATGTCATGTACGTTCATTGGAATATTGATGACTGTAGTGATCATGCCAGGTCTAATCAGTGCTGATTATTGTTCGCAATTCAGAATGGATCTTGGCTTTTAAACGAGGCCCATGGCTTTATTCTTGGGAGAGGACGTCATCCACTAACAGCCTTTCTCTCTGAGACAATACCAGGGCTGTTGATGCAAAAAGGGAGTTACTGACATATTGGGACATTAACTAATAGCTGTTTGTGTTGTACACAGATATCAGTATCTTTTCCATATTCGGGGGCATTACTGGAATATTGAATTTAAGATGCGGACGCATATGTGAATGTAAATGACATGCAAATTCAACAGCTCTTGTTTTACTTTGCGGTATCTAATGTTGGTTATTGCATTACAGAAAATATGCATGTTTTGAAAGGCTGTTGACAAAATAGTGCTACATGTAGTTAAAATGGCTCACATTGTTGCTGTGGTTTTAATTTTCTCCTTTGTTTTCACATGAAATGTTCCATTCAGAAACTAGATTGTAAATTTACTGTAATAGAAACAAACTTTCAACAATATCCACTTATGTCCTAAGCAATGAGTATTGCACCCTTGTGTATAAGGAAATGTACTAATGCCATGCATGCTTGTGTGGATGAGTTCATGCGTCCAGACTTGTGCAGATTCAAAATTTGTTATGTCAGTCAATCATGTCCAGTAACTTGACACACAAGTTCACCTTGATAGAGACAGGGTGTGTCAATCTGCCAAGGCCACATTTTCTCCTTTTAAATCAAATGTCAAGGCAACTCGTTCTACTTCCAAAGGTCAAGGTCACTCTTTCTCCTAGCAGATAACTTAACACTTCAGCTCTATGAAAAACATTTTGATGAACAGTTTTAAAAAGAGAATTTTAAACTGAAGATTTTGAAATACATTCAGAAAGGAAGACATTATATTGTGATATTGCAAAGTCAGCAACTGAGCAAGTGTATTCAGCTGCAGTGGCCATGCCAGCACTGGTTGAGACTAGGACGGATTCAGATTAGGGCCTGCCTGAGGTCGCCAAATCAGAACCCTGTATGCCAACTGCCAACTTTCCAGTCTTAAGATTGTCACATATGCTATGATAATTATGATGGTTCGACTTTAAAACTGGCATTTATGGTAATACATTGGCCAATTAATATTTCCAAACAATGTCAATTGGGAAATTTGTATCATTTTTATCCCTGTGCCTTTTTTGTCCATGCAGATAAATACACAACAAAACTAGTTATACATTCTGACTTTTAATGATGCAGTGGGAATTAAGTTTGTGTTAATTAAACATGAATTCATTATCTGAGTGTAAATTGTTATGAGGGCTGCAATTGTTAAGGCAAGAAAACTGAGTGACCAGTATTCTCATTGTAGACATACTACCAAATATCACACACACCACATCATTACATTCAGATGTACAGGTAAAGACATGAGTTGTGCTCTGTGCAAAAGGGGTTTAATGCATCTGCGTAAAGCGTTGTCCCAGATTAGCCTTGTACTTGTCAGGGACAGAATGTGTGTGTATGTGTCCAAAGTGTTGTCCCAGATTTACCTTGTACTTGTCAGGGACAGAATGTGTGTGTATGTGTCCAAAGTGTTGTCCCAGATTAGCCTTGTACTTGTCAGGGACAGAATGTGTGTGTATGTGTCCAAAGTGTTGTCCCAGACAGAATGTGTGTGTATGTGTCCAAAGTGTTGTCCCAGACAGACTGTGTGTGTATGTGTCCATAGTGTTGTCCCAGACAGACTGTGTGTGTATGTGTCCAAAGTGTTGTCCCAGATTAGCCTTGTACTTGTCAGGGACAGAATGTGTGTGTATGTGTCCAAAGTGTTGTCCCAGACAGAATGTGTGTGTATGTGTCCAAAGTGTTGTTCCAGACAGACTGTGTGTGTATGTGTCCAAAGTGTTGTCCCAGATTAGCCTTGTACTTGTCAGGGACAGAATGTGTGTGTATGTGTCCAAAGTGTTGTCCCAGACAGAATGTGTGTGTATGTGTCCAAAGTGTTGTTCCAGACAGACTGTGTGTGTATGTGTCCAAAGTGTTGTCCCAGATTAGCCTTGTACTTGTCAGGGACAGAATGTGTGTGTATGTGTCCAAAGTGTTGTCCCAGACAGAATGTGTGTGTATGTGTCCAAAGTGTTGTCCCAGACAGAATGTGTGTGTATGTGTTCATAGTGTTGTTCCAGACAGAATGTGTGTGTATGTGTCCAAAGTGTTGTCCCAGATTAGCCTTGTACTTGGCAGGGACAGAATGTGTGTGTATGTGTCCAAAGTGTTGTCCCAGATTAGCCTTGTACTTGTCAGGGACAGAATGTGTGTGTATGTGTCCAAAGTGTTGTCCCAGACAGACTGTGTGTGTATGTGTCCAAAGTGTTGTCCCAGATTAGCCTTGTACTTGGCAGGGACAGAATGTGTGTGTATGTGTCCAAAGTGTTGTCCCAGACAGACTGTGTGTGTATGTGTCCAAAGTGTTGTCCCAGACAGAATGTGTGTGTATGTGTTCATAGTGTTGTTCCAGACAGAATGTGTGTGTATGTGTCCAAAGTGTTGTCCCAGATTAGCCTTGTACTTGGCAGGGACAGAATGTGTGTGTATGTGTCCAAAGTGTTGTCCCAGACAGAATGTGTGTGTATGTGTCCAAAGTGTTGTCCCAGATTAGCCTTGTACTTGGCAGGGACAGAATGTGTGTGTATGTGTCCAAAGTGTTGTCCCAGACAGAATGTGTGTGTATGTGTCCAAAGTGTTGTCCCAGACAGAATGTGTGTGTATGTGTTCATAGTGTTGTTCCAGACAGAATGTGTGTGTATGTGTCCAAAGTGTTGTCCCAGATTAGCCTTGTACTTGGCAGGGACAGAATGTGTGTGTATGTGTCCAAAGTGTTGTCCCAGACAGAATGTGTGTGTATGTGTCCAAAGTGTTGTCCCAGATTAGCCTTGTACTTGGCAGGGACAGAATGTGTGTGTATGTGTCCAAAGTGTTGTCCCAGACAGAATGTGTGTGTATGTGTCCAAAGTGTTGTTCCAGACAGACTGTGTGTGTATGTGTCCAAAGTGTTGTCCCAGATTAGCCTTGTACTTGGCAGGGACAAAACTTTTCGCATAAAATGGATTTTGGCTTAGAAGAGACTTCATTTATACAAAAGAATCCACAAAAAGACTGCACAGACTTATCTGGGACAACACTTACACACATGCATGAAGTTCTATTTTCCCAGAGCCTGGCTGGTATATTTATTTATGTTCAAGCTGATTGTAATTTGTATAAAGAATAACTTGAAGAGAAACAGAAGTATGCACTTTGAAGTCCTTTTTCTGGATCATGTGTAACATTCATTGCGCAGCAAACATTTATGTTCAATAGTGGAACTGTGACTCTCTTCTTAATTATAGTATTACCATGCATTTTAATGTGGAGATCACCATAGATTTGCTATCCTGTAGGGATTTAATGGTCAGGATGCATGAAATGAATCCTGTGTTTACATATTGGCATTGAGATTAGAAAACACTTGTTGGCTTTGATCAAGTCTCTGGAACACTGGTCTGGCTTGGGCCTCAGGAACCCTTGGGCTGTTCTTTCTGCCCATATCTTCCTATCGTTGGTGTGTCATGTCACAGTCGATAAAACATTAACGAAGCTTCAGACAGGTTTATTCAAGTCTTGCGATTTATTTTCAATGCTTTAAATTTTACAAAAGTTGCTATGTGCTCATTTTAACATTTCAAATTTGACACAAAATTCCTCAAAATGAAATTGATCATTTTAGAAATGGAAAATCGCAGAATGTCTAACAATATTGCAGTGTCATAGCTCTCTCACATTTCTTGCGGAATAATGACAAATCCATTATGCTCATGGTAACATGTAATTTGAATCATCTCTGCACTGTAGAAATATTGAGGAGACATTTCTGGTCTGACATTCAGTATCTGGATTGGTAGGCCCCCCCTAGCATTCAATGCTTTATTCATCTAAATGCAGATGAGGACTTTATCAGAATCTTCAGTTTCTCATTTATTTTTGATGTCTGGTGTACTTAAGACTATAGCTCAATCTATTAACCTCTAAGGACATCTTAGTTATGTTTGTCCTGAAAAAGACTAATTTTGCTCTCTAACTGTGTCTTTGGTATGGCATATTTCATATTTTGTCAGGGCTGTTTTCACATACTAATGTTGTTTCCATAACCTGGCATTTCATATTCTCTGAAATTGTGCCATTAAATAATTGATTTAAAAAAATCTTAAATGGGAAGAATTTATTGTGTGTCTGTTTGAAGAATTGTGACTGTTTTACTGGTAGCCCTTGTCTGATATGAACAATAATTCACATTTGGCTTGTGTCCTTATACAGTACAGTACACGCGTTTTCCCCAATATTCTTGGCTACTCTGCGGGCACGCTTATGGAGGGAGATTAAGAACATCACAACATACATGGTTGGAAAGATACGGCCATAACCTAAAAAGTAATTTACACAAAATTTGATACATTGTGAATTAAATAATTACACAAGAAATAAAACACTAGCATAAAGTCACATGGGTGCTGCAATTTTGAGCAAACAATCATTTCAAAAGGTGTGAGGCTAGAAATCACTATACTCTGAATTCTCTGGGGCTTTGGATCTGTGCATTTGTAACCTTTGATGTGGAGGCTACCTTTAAAGCATGTGCTTGATTATTACGTTATGCCTTTGTTTTTATCTGAAAAGGTAACTGTTAGCCTGTGTTAAATGTGAGAATGTGTCTGTTAGCTTGTGTTAAATGTGAGAATGTGTCTGTTAGCCTGTGTTAAATGTGAGAATGTGTCTGTTAGCCTATGTTTGAACATGACAGGTGAATGCTATGCTTTGTATGATGTGAAAAGGTGACTGGTAGGCTGTGTTTGATAGAAAAAAAGCTGCTGTTTGTCTGTATTTGATCTTAAAATGTGGCTCTTAGCCTGTGATTGATTTATCTAAGCCATTTGTCATAACTTCCAATGTATTGGTGAGTCTAGTCTGATGCTTACCAAGGTCTGTCTAAGGTTCCATGCCCCTGGTTCTATGGGTGCTATAAACCAATGTTGATGGGAAAGTTAATGAGACAGTGTGGATATATCCAGTACATTACTCCTGATTTAATTTTCTCTTATTGAGAGTCTAACAGAAATATTTCCACAGTGCCCATTGAAGTTGTCAGATAGCATCAGGAAAAATCAGCCATTATTGACACATACAAGGATGATGTCTATCTTTGTAAGTCTAAAGTCAATACATAGATGGATAAATATTGCAGTGAAGTCTTTCTACACACAAAGTGTATGATTGGGTTGTAAAAGATATCAGAACATGACCTAACATGTTAAAAATACAAACATTGGCATGATGTTTAAATGTTCAAGAATGAAGTCAATCTAAATCTTTCATTTTAGCTCACCTGAGCAATATGTGCTCATGGTGAGCTTTTGTGATCGCATTTTGTCCGCCATGCATTAGGCGGCATCAACATTTGCCTTGTTAACACTCTAGAGGCCACATTTATTGTCCAATTTCACAAACTTTGGTCAGAAGATTTGTCCTAATGATATTTTGGATAAGTTCAAAAATAGTTCTACTTGGTTAAAATACATGGCCGCATGGAGCATGGAGCATATTTTTTTTTCACCTTATATGGCTATAGTAAAACCTTGTTAACCCTCTAAAGTCACATATATTGTCCATTCTTCATGAAACTTGGTCAGAACATGTGTTTAAATGATACATGTATATTGGATGAGTTCAAAAATTGTTCCTGTCTACTACAAAAACATGTCCACTAGTGGACAGGGATTTATCCTTTTATGGCTATAGTAAATCTTGTTAGCACTCTATAAGTTACATTTATAGTTCACTCTTCATGAAACTTGGTCAGAACATTTGTTCTAATGATATCTTGGGCTGCACAAAACATGTCAGTTCATTTGTATATCAGGTGAGCAACAATGGGCCTTTCAGGCCCTCTTGTATAATACTTAAATAATATTTATCTGAAAATGACCTGACATGCACAGTGATCACATTTACAGCCTATTAAAAGACAATAAAATTTGAAGTCAGATAGCAATGAGGCAGGACTGATAAAAGTCAAACATAAAGCAAACTAAATAACCATGCTAGAAGCAAAATAATGTCATCACAAACAAGGCCTAGCTATACTGACCTTGGCATTCTGCATCTCATGTCATTTGCAGATTGACCTGTATACAGATTGACTTTTGACCTTGCCAAGGCAGAGTACCGTAGGTTTCCACGTATAGCGCGCAGTGTTTTACCTCCAAAATTCAAATTAAAAAGCTGATGCGCGTTATACATTGATACAACGCTTTCCTGGCTGCTAAATTGGTAAAGATATGTTTTGTAATCGTAAATAATCAAAATGACCGCCATGTTTTTTCCCAGAAAACTACCACCCTATAATCGTACAGACTGAGGGGCCATTGTCAAAACAACAAAAAGTCGCTACTGGTAGATATAAACGCGGTAGAAGAAGTTTTGGTCAAAAATAAATTTGTTTGAATAAACTTGCGGACATTTCTTTGTTTGTGTTTTTACACTTCTTTATTGATGAATTTCAATGGGGATTGTTGTCGGCATTCCGGAGAGCAGGCAAGGGTAGGTGCGAACGAGGTCTTTTTGGCGGGTAACGGTAGGTGTGAAAGGGGGTCATTTTGCACTTCGGAATTGGCAGATGTTATTGAGTAATATGTGCCACGACTTGTTAAGAATAGTCTTAACAATTGTCAAAAATATAGTGCTACGCCCGCATACCTCAACAACTGTATCCCTGTCTCCCATGCGACATTCAAATTTACCGGTAAAGACCATGCTTTTCCAGAGGAAAAATCACACGATGTACACTAATTCTTATTTTCTCACGTATTTCATGAAATGTACGTGGACGTTAATCTTTTGCTAGAAAATTAAAAAATTATCAGAAAAGTATAGTGCTATGAAACCCATGCTCCTAATCATAATGACGCTTCCTATTTTGATGCTTAATTAAGCTTTCCAATGCCCCGGATTATTGGATTGTGCAATAGTAAAATGGCGGCCATTTTTGGTCCGATTTGGTGGTTTTATTGTCTTTATATATTTTTTCTCCATTTTTGCATTTAAAAAACAGCCTGCGCGCTATACACTGGAGCGCGCTATACCTGGAAATCTACGGTATGCGCAAGGCTCAATGCAGACCTGTGCCTGACTTTTGACCTTGCCATGACAGAGTATGCGCAAGGCTCAATGCAGACCTGTGCCTATCAGTATTTTGTCTTATGCCTTTATTTTGTCTTCTGCCTGGGTCATCTTATCGGTTTCATGTAAAACATGCTCATGCACATACACCCATGCCGTTCAGAAAATGTTGCCTATGATTCATGCACTTTTTTTTTTAACAATGATAGTTCATAATGTCTAGACCATGATACACCACTTCTCAATGTCATTGTCATGACAAATCATCATTTTTTTCTGCATGTCAAATGATGCTGGTATCTGTGCATTACAAGTGTCACTCAGCCAATGACATAGCGCCGTCACAAAATTCCTCACAATTATATACGCTGTCACAAAATTCCTCACAATTAAATGCATCAAGAAATATTATCAAATTAGATATGGAAATGAATAATTGTAATTAAAATAACTTGAATTATAACTGCTGGATCTAGCATTACTGCCATTTATTGTGTCCATGTGTAGTGGGAACATTTCATCCTCCCATATGAAAGAAATCCTTTCATACTTAAAGGATTACTTATTCTTAATTATTATACCCTCCTTCGAAGAAGAGGGGGTATATTGTTTTGCTCATGTCGGTCGGTCCGTCCATCAGTCCGTCCACCAGATGGTTTCCGGATGATAACTCAAGAACGCTTATGCCTAGGATCATGAAACTTCATAGGTACATTGATCATGACTAGCAGATGACCCCTATTGATTTTCAAGTCACTAGGTCAAAGGTCAAGGTCACAGTGACAGAAAACGGATTCACACAATGGCTGCCACTACAACTGACAGCCCATATGGGGGGCATGCATGTTTTACAAACAGCCCTTGTTTATAAAGGCATTCAAATATTTTGAAATGAATTATAACCCAGACAATGTGTTTTGATAGTCATGCACAGGAAAGCAGTGAGACCTTCCCCATATTCTGTTCAGACACAAGTCCACAAGTCCATGACACACCATAGGTCACTGTGATGTTGCAACATCATTTGGAAGGACATCTGTGCAGTACATTTATGGATGGAATGCTATTTTTATGCCCCTTTGAAGAAGAGGGGGTATATTTTTTGCACATGTCGGTTGGTCGGTCAGTCCGTCCATCGGTCCGTCCACCAGATGGTTTCCAGATGATAACTCAAGAACGCTTACGCCTAGGATCATGAAACTTCATAGGTACATTGATCATGACTGGCAGATGACCCCTATTGATTTTGAGGTCACTAGGTCAAAGGTCAAGGTCACAGTGACTCGTTCTTGGATGCAGTTTAGGACCACATTTGCAGATAAAATTATGTACTGGTGTCGTGGGGGCTCCGTCCGTCCACCAGATGGTTTCCGGATGATAACTCAAGAACGCTTACGCCTAGGATCATGAAACTTCATAAATACATTGATCATGACTGGCAGATGACCCCTATTGATTTTAAGGTCACTAGGTCAAAGGTCAAGGTCACAGTGACAAAAAACGTAATCACACAATGGCTGCCACTACAACTGAAGCCCATATGGGGGGCATGCATGTTTTACAAACAGCCCTTGTTAAACACAGTTTTGTGGGACTTTACCACAATTTTACACATTGTTAAATGCTTGTATCAAAACAAAACCATGCGACCCATTCCCAAGGAATTTTCAATGCATGGCAGGTCTAACATCAGGCCTCAGTGCATGTCTTACTTAGGTCTTACCTTTGCAACACTAGGACCCCCAACATTTCCTTGAGATACATACACATGTAAAAATATGTGCTTTGTGGAAAACAAAGAATTCTTTGTTAATAGCTGGTCATATTTCATAGCAAGTATTTATAGTAAAGTCACAAATGGCCATCCTACACTATGATGTAAGGCATCATGTGACCTATGGTGGTTACACATCACTTACAGTGATCTTGTTCTATAACTAACTAGACTTTTTTATGTCAGGCGCAAACATGTCTGCTGATAGTGCAAGTGACTTTGATTTTTTCGACTACTTCGATATGTTCACTCGTAAGTACAGCAGTCGGCTATGCCAAGTTTAATTTTTTCCAGAAAAAAATGAATTGTCATGAAAACAGTAAAACTTGTATTTGAACTTTTGTTTTAAAATCTTCATCAATTTGATAAAATAAAAATAAAATAAAAGCAATTCAAAAAGTGACATGTGGCACGCGACCAATTTAACTCCATGTATTTGAAATATTGTTTATAAATTTTTCATCAATTTAATATAAATTATGGATTAAAATTAAAGCAAATCACCAAGTGGCATGTGGCACGCGACAAATTTATTTCCATGGCAACGGAAAAAATAGATCCATTTTCAATATTCCAGGAAATTATTCTATGTCAGCTGATTCAGACTTTGAATTGTTCGACTATCCAGAAAATAATGATCGTAAGTAATTGATGTTAAAAAATTATTATTTAGTTAGTGATATATTACACTGCATACATTAAACATACAACAAGCACCCATGTAAAATGTTTCAAAATGCATACATTATGTAATTATATTGTCTTCGATATAGATATTATATTATACATAAAAATAGCGTAAACACTGCATCAAAAACATTAATAACTCAACCCTTCTGCAGTTTCACAATTGTGCCTGCAAACTTGTGCTTGGTTCTCACAAACAATGTCGCCAGCAAGACCTTCTTTTTTTATTCTTTGTTTTATGATCCCTTTGACACAAAAAACGTGAATTTTATTTGAAAAAAGCAAATGTAAATCTTTACAGGTACTTAATTCCAGCTGCTCCTTCTCTATTCAATTAATAAAAAATAAATTTTGGGGATCATTAATTTTGCAATAAGAAAAAGAACAAGAATTGCGATTTGAAACAAAGTAATTTTTACAGACTTGGAAGTTATCTACTAGGCGTTTTGTAAAGAGCTGTTTATATGTATGGAACACATAATCTATATTACAAGCCATTAATTCCATACAACCTGTCAAGCACTTTCTGTAGTTCTGCCATGTTTGTTTTGACTCCTTAATTATATCAGTTTTTATCAAATTTTTAAAAGATGATTTCTTTTATACTCTCTTAATGTCAGATGATTAAATAGTTATTTAATTATTAATGAAGTATTATTTTTTAAACAATTGCAGTCTAAAAAAGGTGTCTGGAAAATGTCAAATGGACTTTAAACTGTTTTGACCAGTTATTTTGTCATGTGTTCTAAACTTCAGTATTTAACAATATCCATGTCATTCAATGTTCAAAAATGCCTATTTTACAAATTTTAAATATCTATTCTGGGTATTTTGTTCAGCAAATATAAAATAATATTCACCAAGAAAGTGAAACACAACAACAATGAAAAGCAACAATAGTCAATTTAAAAATGTGATATTAAACTATATTTTTTTATCAAATTAAAAAAAAAAGAAGAACAAATTAATTACTTTCCAGTATGATCTTGTGGTGGTTCGTAAAACAAAGAATAAAAAATGACAGGCTTATGTGTAATTTCATATTCTGTTGTGGTTAAAGACATTTCCACACCCGTCAATCATATGCAAAGTATTCAATTATTATGCAAATCGTTGTACTTGGATATCATGTATTAAAATTAAAAAAACATGCTGACATGCAATGAACTGAAATTAATTTTATCTGTATTGGTTTCATTATAAAGCTATGTTTAGGAAAATTGCACAAATACGTTTAATGTTGTTAATCTGTTAACAAGTGCTACAGAGGTCAACACAAGTTGGTAATCCTTCAATATACAATAAGGGCCACTTTTTTTGCGACACAAAATGGAAAGGTCTTTTTCCTGATGTGTCTTTCATGTTTTGTACTTGTTTTCGTGTTCTTATTCATTATGTTTATGCTTTGACTTTTGTTGCAGTAGATGTGGAAGTCATAGATATCCATATTTTATGGACATCTGACATCATATATATCCATATTTTATGGATATCTGACATCATATATATCCATTTTTTATGGATATCTGAGGTATAAATCAGTGATTGGACAAATGCATATCTAAGCATTAATCAATGTATTTCAAAACACACGTTTTCCCTGTATATGGCCTGGATCCTTTTGTTGAAATGGCTACTCTTATGTAGACCACATGTTATTTTTTATCAAAGACTTTTCTTCCATTATTGGTGTGTTTATTTGTTTGACTTAAGTTTACTTGTTTGTTTGTTTGCAAGCAGTTTGTTGCAGTTTCTATGCTATATGAATGTTTTCTTGTTCCTTCTTTTGGTACCAAACCTTTGTCTGCTGTTTGAGATAAGTGCAGAAAGGTAACCAGTCCATGGTGGTATTTGAGATTCAGTGACCTTCACCTTTTAACCCTCATTTTCTTCCATTTCAGCTGCACCAAGAATCACAAATGCCCCGAAGAACATGAAAGTGGCGGAGAATCTTATTGTGAGTTTCTTCTGCAAGGCATCGGGTCACCCTGCCCCGGACCTAACTTGGGAGAAGGACGGGAAACCCATAAACCCAATCAACCGTAAACGATACGACATCTGGTCTATGCCCCATGGCACCGTCCTACGAGTGGCATCTGCTAAGTCAAAGAGGGATGATACCGTGCTCACGTGTGTGGCAACCAATGAGAAGGGAGAGGCGCGAGCCAACGCAACCCTGGAAGTCTATGCTGCAGACAGTATGTATATATTATATTCAGACTATTTTAGGTAGTGTTTTTAGCTCACCTGGGCATGATATGCTTTTGGTGAGCTTTTGTGAGTGCCTTTAGTCTGTAATTTGTTGTGCACTGTTTGTTGTCTGTTGTCATCATTTGCAGTGTGAACAGTCATATTGCCCAATCTTCATGAAACGCGCTTAGAACATTGTTCCCCCATGATAGCTTGGCCAAGTTCAACACTGATTGAGTACGGCTCAAAAACTAGGTCACTTGATCAAATCAAAAGAATAGGCTTGTGTCTGGAGGCCACTTAATTTTGTTACCCAATCGTCTTAAAATTGGGCCAGAACATTAATTTTGTTGCATTGATATCTTGGCCAAGTGTGAAAAAGGTACCAGTGTGTTAACAATAATGGCTGCCGGGGTTGATGCAGTTTTCCTTGTATGACTATAAAACCTTCTGAACACATTTAACGAATCTTCATGAAACTTGCTCAGATCTTTGGTCCAAATGATATCTCAGCTGTGTCCATTGATAAACATGGCTGCCAAGGAGCTTGGAAGTTTTCCTTATATTCCTTGCCAAAAGTTAAAACTTATGACACACAAAGGTCACATTTATTGCCCAAACTTGATGAAACTTGGTCAGAATATTTGTCATGTGGAATCATAGACAAAGGTTACTAGGCCAAATTAAAGAAAAAGCTTTTGAATACTCCAGAAGCCAAATGTATTGCCCAACCTTCATGAAACATGATGAGAAAATGTTTCCCAAGGACATCTCAGCCTTATTTAACCCATTTATGCCGAGTGGACTCTCCCATCCTTCTAAATTGGATCAATTTATTTCCAAAATTAGGGATGTCTAGAATATTTGTTTCTATATTAAGAATATTTCTTATAGAAATTCCTTTAAGCAAACAGCGCAGACACTGATGAGACGCTGTATCATGCGGCATCTCATCTGGGTCTACGTTGTTTGCCATGGCTTTTTTTCTAGACTCTAGGCATAAATGGGTTAAAACTGGGTCATGTGATCATACACTCAATTACAGAAAAGGCTTGTGCAAACTTTAGAGGCCACATGTATTGCCCAATCTGTATACAACTTGCTCATAACATTTGACAGGTTGATATCTCTCAGTTATGAACTGGGTCATATGGGGTCAAAATGTTGGTCAATAGGTCAAATTAAAAAAAAGCGTGTGAACATTCTCGAGGGTCACAAACGGCTTAATCTTACTGAAATTGTACCAGAATGTTTTCTAAATGATATGTTGGTTGAGTTCGAAACTGGTTCTCATAGTATCAAAATCTAGGTCACTGAGTAAAATGAAGCATCTGAAATTTTTAGAAGCCAGATTTTTTGCCCAGTCTTAATGAAATTTGCTAAGAATTGTCTTATGATATCTTAGCAAAATTGTAAAATGGTTCTTGAAAACGATAAAAGATAACTTACCTGGTCAGTTCCTTTGGGTCTGTTCTTCTCCATAGAATTTCAAACTATCAAACTATTAAAATTTATTTTATTATCTTTGTACCAGGTAAAACAAATAATGCCAACTTGTTTATGCTATTAATCTCTCAGGTCAATAAACATTTACATTGAAGCCGCATTGACTGTTAATTATTTACTTATTAATGAAAAAAGTATTGATGACAAGCTTGAAGGAAGTTGGCAGAAAGAAATATGAGATATGCATACAATGATACAATACTTGATTATTTCCTGTAACTTAACTTAAATTTAACAGAATAACCATGGCATTGTTTCTAATAAGTCAATTTAGTGTTCCTATATTTTCTTAAAATGGAGAAAGCAATCAGGTGGCTGGCTGTCTGTGTTTAATGGATGAAACTGATTAAGTGAAGATCATATGCAAATGGGACATTAGCAATCTGTCTGCAAAAGAGAGATAAACATAGCAGCATCGAAAAACGCTGAGTCATCCAGCCATCCCCCACCCACCACCACAGTACTAAGTGTCACACTGTTGCTGGAAGTTGGAAACATTTTTCTTCATTTACATTGGAGAAGACATTGAATTCGAAACTGTTCAAGAAACAAAGCTAATGGTAGGCTGAGGAATAATGCCACACACTAGGAAGGCCATAAAATTGGGAGTCATAGAACATAAATTTTTGTTGTGTTTTGAGTCCCATTAATGTTTGTGGTTATATTACATTCTCATAGCTTTCTGATAGTGGGACAGACCATGATTATTGTTAAAAGCCTGGTTTTAATGGCTGTTGATGACAGACAAAACAGGCAGTGTTTGATCTCCTGTGTGTTGTGCTGACAAACACAACTCCTCCATGTTTACTGAGGACTTGGCAAACATCTGGCTAAACATTTTTAGCCTAAGATTACTGATATAAGGTCAAGATTATGTCCAGTACACACTTAAGTCCCCAGGAATCATTTGCACCATACTGCAAACATTAACGATTCTCGGAAATCATATACAATCATGCACAGTCAAACAGTAGATTGCTATTAACCAAATTTCTCCAAAACATTGCCAAAGTGTCTGATCTAGTTATGTTTTATCTTTTTCTGAATAAACAACATTGTAAGCAGTGTAAACTTTATTTTGCAAGTCAGATAGTTGGGAGATATTGAGTTTTTCCCAAAGTTTCAAGTTTTCTGTCACAATTAAGAACTATATATTTTATGCAGTCATTAACAATAAACTCCGAAAAATTGCACTGAAACAACCTTTGAGGTTAAAACAAAAAGAACTGTAAAGCTTATACCCAAAAGTTAAGGTATCATATTGTACTCAGTGGCTTAATAAAGTGATATTATGAGCATTTTTCACTGTTGAATTGAGCTGAAAAGAATTAACAGGTCAAAAGAATTAGTTAAAATGTCAACTGACCAATTATCTACAGCTCATCTTGCTACCAGTTGTTTATAAAAAATATATATAATTTTCGATATTTTACATGACTCACCCAGTCCTGTAAGCCGAATTGATCCATAAAACAAAATTGTGTTTTTGTGTCATATGAACGAATCTGCATGAAAACTACATTTCGACTCACAATGTACATAGAATCATTTCTGTCGTCAGTTGTCAAAACAAAAGTATGGTTGATATTCAAATGGATTATTTTTCTCTTTCCGGGATATTGTTTTAGTATGTTGATGCTACATTAACAAATACAAGTGTTTATTCTATATCCAATAAATTCATCCAATCGGCATTCTTCATATGTACCACGTGACCGTCCAATATATTCCGGTATTGGATCCAAAAAGTCTGTATTTTTTCCACATTGGACATTTGAGTACAAGTGCACTAAGCAATTGTTTTATAATGATAAAAGACGTTACCGAGAAAAAGTATCCGAATGTACTATAATCGACTCACATGGGCGCTTGTCTTGAAAATAGCATAGATGCAATTTAAAATCAAAATTAAAATGAAACAAAGAGCTGAAGAAAGGGATATAGAATAAAAAGCTTATTAGACGTTTAAACTGTACAATACATTATATATTTTGACTCGCACACAGTTTGAAGTCATATTGGACTCGCCCAATGTGACATCAAACTGTGTGCTCGTCCAAAATATATCTTTGTATTGTACAGTGAAATGTCTAATAACCAATAAATATCATATGAAGTGAAATCACGAAA
Organism: Dreissena polymorpha; assembly: GCF_020536995.1. NCBI lineage: Eukaryota > Metazoa > Mollusca > Bivalvia > Myida > Dreissenidae > Dreissena > Dreissena polymorpha. The sequence goes on along the minus strand of NC_068358.1, from coordinate 22,922,946 downwards.
AATAAACAACGGTTGTGATAGACACCTATATACTGTTAGATGCCCATTATATCACTTTAAGGAACCTTCTCTTATGTATATACATTTATAGAACGTCTGCCCCATCGAGACTTTCCCTACCATTTGATTGCCAGTGTTGGCAGACAGGGTGTTATTATTTTTCAACTTCGTAGAATGATCTGAGACGACTAATGTCACTCCAAAAATCAATGTCCACATCAAAAAGCTATTCTTCAGCTTTAGCTCTAAATGTCATATGGTAACATCCCAATACATCCCAATAGCTTTTCTGTTTTCTTGAGAACTGCATGTTTATTTTGGGACAATTAGATGATGTGTTTGTTATGGAATCAGAAATTGTGTCTGTTTGCCTTTGAATAAAACCATATAAGTGCACATTCTATATCTATATATATTCAAAAATAGCTTATATTATACTAAATTTTGACAAAAATGTGTCTTTAAAGACTGGTATATATCAAAGTACCTATTTTTCAATCATTATAATTGATATTCATTTAAAAAATCTTGCTAAATTCAAGTATTGTATTTAGAGATTTCATTTTGAGCGGTTTCGATTTCTCAATGTTGTAATAGGAAGTTTATAATTATTTAAGTCTTCAACAAGTTAACAATCGTGATATACTTTAAAATGAGCCACACCATGTATACATGGGTCTTACACCATATGCCACCAGCTTAGCTCCAGACGGGCCCCATATGCCACCAGCGTAGCTCCAGACGGGCCCGTGCAATCACAGTCTGGTCAAGGGTGCTAAGACTGCCCAAATGCACAGACTGGTTGGGAGCAACGCTCGCTGCATATGGTGCTAGACCTATTTTCGCATGACATGACTTTAATTTTCATATATTAACCCATTCCTGCCTAGCGTCTAGAAAAAAGGCCTTGGCAAACAGCGTAGACCCAGATGAGACCCCCGTCTCATCTGGGTCTGCGCTGTTTGCTTAAAGCAATTTCTGTAAGAAATATTCTAACGATAGAAATAAATATACTAGACATCCCTAATTTTGGAAATTAATTGATCCAATTTAGAAGGATGTGAGAGTCCACTAGGCATAAACATGTTAATTTTAACAGATTAATAATTTGTTTGACTCTGTTGTCTCGCTAGGTTATCCGTACAATTTTGACAATGAAGCCGACGTGGCAAAATTTTACGCAGGTACGCAGGGGTAGTTTGCTTCATTGGGGATATGCTGATGCCCACTAAACATTTAAACATCAAACTGCTGCCATAGATACTAATAGTCCAGAGGTGCCATTATGCCGCCTGTATCCTCGTGCTTAATAACATAGCAGTGCTTTCCACAGGATTTTTGTCAGTCGCCCCGGGGCTGATAGGGGTGGTTCATGAGGGGTGTCCCCTCCCGTTCGGGAGGGGTGTCCCCTCCCGACGTTGATTTTTTTTTTTTAATTTAACGTGTCAATTCACGTTCTGTGGTGCGTTATAACTCAAAGAAAAACAGCGTCAAAAGACGTCATTTGGTGCGATATGACTTCAAGAAAATCCCCCAGTTATTAAAAAAAATATTATTTGTTTATATTGTTTAATTGTTTTAAAACTTTCCCGCACAGATAATAAAATCCCGAATCGAACGATTCCCCAATACATCCGTTTCAACCCGACTCTATTACTGTATACTTCTATACAAGTTTCTATTTATTACCCGATAATCCCATTTATTCCGTTTTTGTAAATCACTTTCTGGTAAATATTTGCAATAAAAGCTCTCAATTATTTCTTTCACACAAACCTTGCCATTTTTCTATAGTATCAAATAAATTGTTAGTGACATATTTATAGATTTGATGAAATATTGCCTCTGAACATGCGCCAATCTCCTGACGTGTTGTGTGCTTGTTAAAACGCTCAATACACACACAATACACATGATGTGATGTTGTACATGCTGCATAATTTTCGCGCTCTTTTTAATTGAGAAAAAGATTCGACACAAAGTAAATTTGCACTGCTAATTTGAAGGAAGAATATTTTAACGTTGCGGTAACATTTACATTCGGAAGTGTGTTTCGGATTAAAAACACGTTAACATCGACTTACGGGAATGGGTTTCGGATTACAAATTTAATTATTCCCATTTGAGATTTCAACAAATATTAACAGTTGCGTTATGAATTCAACGATAATTTGTTTACACATTTTACGAGTCGAATAAATGTTTTGACGGAATTATGCATGAAATTCACGTTGTGCACGAGAATTACGGCCGGTTGCCATCATCAGTCTTCTAAGTATCGATTATCGGACGAAACATTTACAGGTGTGCGTAATAAATTCAACGTAAATGTGTTAAAGAGCATTGCGTGTCGAATAAATGTCAGAAAAACGAGGTGAATCAGTTCTATAAATGGACATGATGAAATATACATGTACTGGAATAAAATCTTTTTATCAGCATAATTGTAACCGGGAGTTATTTGCACAACTTACTCGCTATAAGTAATTAATTGTTTACCACTTGCAATTAATTTCTCGTATTAGTTATGAGTCATAGGTAACACTTGTTTACAGTAAAAAGGTGTGATGATGATGCTCGAAACCGTCTTTAATGTACTGTACTGTACAGGTTACCGGTGTTATATTACGTAAATGGTTTAACTTCTTGCTTATCAAGCTGCGATAAACTCTTACTTCGTGCCCGACGTCAATAAAAAATAATGGTCGATAGTTAACTCCGCCATCATAAGCATTCGCGTAACCGATTGGACGATGAACATCACAGTTTGACAACTGGAAAGTTACCTGATACATCCTTGTCATCATTTAAATGACTGTGTAATGTGGCTAGAATAATCGATATGCGCGTCTTATCAGTGGATTATCCATTACCACATGTGGTGTTTATGGCGATTACTTGTGAAAGTAGGTACAGAGGGCTCTTTTTAAACAGGGAATATTGATACACTGATAGAGAAACCTTGATTTTGTGTGACAATCTCCACTTTCTTTTACTGAAAAATACACTGATTGGAAAAATTCAAGCGCCCCGGGGACTCTGATTTTCGAAATTCAAGCGCCCCAACGAGAGATCGTTAAATAGCCTGTGGAAAGCCCTGCATAGTGGTGGATGAAAGGTTGATGTAGCCATCATTTTTGGTTACAAACCATCATAGTTGTTGGCTGCAAAATTATCTTGCTAGAATAGTCACTCACATTTATTATAGGTTTTTCTAACCCCAACTTTTTATGTTCATGTGCACAATCATTTTTGAATTCATGACTGTCTTTTGGTCTAATTTAACCAAAGGAAAATTATTTTGACAACTTGTATTCTGTCAAGCCTCAAAGTAACATTTCACGAGACATTAATTATAAAATGTGTGTGGAGGGACACACTGGCAGGTCATTGAATATTCAATTGCATAATATAATTTAATTATGGCAGTATAATTAAATGTCACACCACATTGCTGCATTGGTGACAAACTGCACAAGATTGCCACATAACAGCAGTGAAATTGACAAGGGAAGCAACTCTAGTGCTAAGCTTGCTGAATAGAAAAAGAGTTAGCTCCCTTTTATAAAAGCGCCTCTGCAGCTTGCTAGCCAGCACCAAATGCTCTGTCCGTTTGTATCATTTTTCTGCTCATGTTTTTCTTGCTTCACATTTTCCTATCTAGTCTCTAACAATACTCTCTTATTCTGGCATTTCTCTTATTGTTTGTCCTCGTCTGAGACTTTGTGATCTTAATTATTCTTTGTATTTTTGTCTTCAAATTTCTTGCAGTCTGAAACTCATAAGCTGTAAAATGCCTACCTCAGCCTGTTTGCACAATTTTGTGCTACAAGTGTTACCTTTCAATCTCCACTCAATGGACCTTTAGAATTTTATTTCTTTTTCTGATAATCATTATTATTAAATTATTTGTGTGTGGGCATTAATTTTTTGAGACCCCTATGCACATTTTTCTGCATTAAAGATTGCACTAACCCTGGATAGCTCATGGAATGGTTGCATGATTTCAGAGTCGTCTAACGAGTGGAAATTAGAGTACAAAGGTAACAAAGACACACATGTTGACCCAACCCTCCCCTTACCACTTTTCTAGCTGTAGCGTTCAAGCGGCCATCTTACATTATTTTTGTTTGCTTTAGTGATGTTCATTGGCTGTCTTTTTTTATCCAGATCTATCCAGATTTAGAATTCACAATGTAACAGTCAAGAAAAAAATGCCTGTAAAAGTAAACAAACAGAATGTTGAAGAATAGAACAACAATAAAGTATAGTGATTTGAACCTTGGCAGCAACGTTTTATAAATTATTATTCATTTTTTTTATTTTTAATAAAACTTGATAGATATAGACATTATTTGTATACAATTTTTTGTTGTCAAAATTTGCTATAGAAGTTTTTGTATATTTCATTTTCAAGAACTTAGGTCATAGACATTTTGACCAGTATTTAGTTGGTTTGCTCAAATTACCGTAGCAGTTGTTTCAGTCAAGATAGATCTATCATTTTAATTTTCCTTTTGTTATAGACATAAAATAATGGTTCACCTATAGATTTATCTTACATTTTATGATTGAAACATTGACATGATCCTCCCCAAATTTCAGAAATATGGCCAAATTTGAATGTCATTATTCCCAATGTTGTCTTCCATTTTATCGTCTGCTAAAACTTTGCATGCCTTTCTTACTGCAGAAATGCCCCATCACTCTGTGTGAACATAATCCACTATGATAGTGGTGTGTCATCAATCCGGCACACACAAAGATAGTGGTTTGTAACCGAAGTGATGCTATCACTTGGCGCTGCGACACACTGCTTACTGCTGTATAACATGTACTGTAGATATAAGGTTGAGAATTGTACTAACCAATATGTATCCAAAATAGTTATCAGGTTTTAACATTTCAGACTATTTATAATTCTTGCATTGTTATAAAGAAACCTCAATTTAGGGTATGGTCTTCAAAATTATATTAAATGTATTAAGTTAATCTTATGAAAAAATAATGAATTATTATCCTTTAGAGATAATGCCTACTGTTTGATTATGAACTCCAGATATTTGTAAGCATGTATAGTCACATATTCTCATATAAACCATTGTCATTATACAAAATAAATGTATTGTCATTATACAAAATAAATGTATGCATTACTTTCTGAGCATTATGTAGTACATGTATTTGAACTTCTTACGTTTTTCCACAAATAAAGTTGTGGTTTTTGTTAAATATGTGTAAGAAATATCTGAATACTTGTTTCATCACATAATAATTATTTGTCTAAA